>NC_041384.1:554263691-554268252 GCF_002162155.2 Triticum dicoccoides
GGAATTATATTCGCAGGCAGAAGCCAAAGAAGCACGTCAGGATGAACTCGACCTCCTTGAGGAAGAGCGCGAGTTGGCACTCATAAGGTCAACTACCTACCAACAAGACTTGTGGTGTTATCATGACAGGCAGGTTAGAGGGCGTGCCTTCCAAGAAGGTGACCTAGTCCTCCGATTGGATCGGCAGAAGCCGCACAAGCTGCCCCTCCATGGGAAGGACTCTTTGCAATCTTGAAGGTTTGGAACAATGGAGCCTATCGGCTCTACAACTTCAACAAAACAATAGAAGAGCCCCGAGCTTCGAATGCCGACCTACTCCAAAAATTCTTCAATTCGAATAATTGTTGCATTGTACTAGTTCTCCGAGTGACATTCGATGAATAAAATTCTTACTTTCCTGTATATCATCAAATTTGGCTTAGTGCTACAATTCACTCGCGTGACTTAAAACACTCAGAAACTAAAACACTCCCAGCGGGTGGACTTAGCCGAGAACCATAATTCGTCTAACATAAAAACTCTCCCGAGTGAGGGCATCCTCCTCACTCGGGGGCTTAGCTGCGATCCATAATTCACCCAAGTTAAGAACCCACCTGAGTGAGCACACCCTCCTCACTCGGGGACTTAGCTGCGATCTAGAATTTGCCCAAGTTAATAACCCACCCGAGCGAGGACACCCTCCTCACTCGGGGGCTTAGCTGCGATCCAGAATTCTCCTAAGTTAAAAACCCACCCGAGTGAGGACACCCTCCTCACTCGGGGGCTTTGATATGATCTAGAATTTTCCTAAGTTAAAAACCAACCCGAGTGAGGACACCCTCCTCACTCGAGGGCTTAGCCGTGATCCAGAATTCTCCTAAGTTAAAAACACTTCAGCAAATAAAGCAAGGATTCAAATATCCGACTAAAACTTCAATCTGTTCAAGTTGTCGAAGCAAAAGATCAAGTGCATGAGCTCCAAGCTCAATAAAGTTTAACTGTTACATAAACTACTTAGCATACCAAGGTAAATCCATTCGGAATCAAAGTTTCACGATCACGCGTCCGATGCAGGGCTGGCCTGATCAACGAGTGTGTCCAACTCGATGCCGTCGGTGATCCGAGTTGTAGCCTCAATGAACGTCTCCATGAAGTCCTCGAACTTGAGTTTCTTCTTGTTGGTGACTTTGAGGGACTTCAGCTTCTCTTCGTCCCCATCCTTGCAGTGGAAATGGACGAGTGAAAGTGACACGTCAGCTCCGCAGCGGGCCGCGAACTTCTTCCATGATTGCACTCGGCTGGGAATCACCTTCTGTCTAGTCATCATGGACTCCAGGTCACTCTAAACTGTCTCTTCTGGAAGCAATTTTGTGTCAATCTTCTCTGTGGCAAGCTTCAGTCATTCTATGTACGTCACAACGTTGTCGATGTGCTCATCCAGTCGGAGGATCGCCAGTGCAGTGCTGTCCCTAAGGAGCAGCCTTGAAGGGTTCAATTATATTTCAATTTTCTCGGTCTCTAGCTTGGCGTCGACAAAGAAACACAGCAAGGATCAACACCTCTAGAAATTCTAGAGTAAATTCACTCGGCTAAACGTCATACCTTCATGCTTCTTGCTCATCTCCTCATCAAAGTCCTCGATGTATTGCTCAAGCCCAGCCTTCTTTTTGAGGAGCTCGGCGATCTGGTCAGTCGGCTTTTTCTTCTCCTCCTCAAAAGCACTCGCCTGATTGTTGTACTTCATCTCCCACTCGGCGTAGTTGCTCTTGATCTCGGAGATATCACCCTTTATCGCCTCAACGGCGACCTTCAGGGTCTTTTTCTCCTTCTTGAGCTTTCCAACGCCCTTTAGAGAGTCCTCAACTGCCTTATCTCGGCGTTGGCATTCTTCCAAGCTTCGGCAAGCTGAGTGTCCTTGTCTTTGAGGGCCTGCTTCATAGTTTCTAAATAAATAAAGGTCCTGAGCCTCACTTGAAGTTGAGCATTCTCACTACAAACATCTCCTAAAGTGAGTTCATTCAGATCAAAGGAAAAATAAGATTGGAAGAGCAGTCGGATTGCAAGACTAACCTCCCATGACGTGGTTCTCCTGTGCGAGGCACTCACTCTTGTGCTTCTCTGCCTCCAGGTTCAAACGAAGCTCCAGCACTTCCTTCTCCAGAGCGGTGTAGTGGGCCCCGAGCTCACAGGCCCTTTTTTACAAGACAACAAGACGACCAGTCAGCTGTAAGATAGAATCCCTCCTAAGGGAGGAACAAGCTAGACCAGTACCAGATACTGAAGTATACCTTCCAAGGAAGGAAAGACTTTCAAACAAACCTACATCTACTAGGGAATCCACTCGGACAACCGTGTGGGGAGTTGCACTCTGAGTGCAAGAATCAGCTAAAGTGTCAGTTCTAAAAGACTCCCACCGACTGCTCTCAATCGACGACAGTCTCGGAGACTACACCCAGTGGGTGCACTCAGCGTGCCCCCACTAGAAAGCGTCCACTCGGACGGTTAATAAAACGGTTGGCGATCGTGCCTAGAGCAAAAACACTATGTTCTAAGACTCCCGCCGACTGCTATCAGTCGACGGCAGTCTCAGGGACTACACTCAGTGGGTGCACTCAACGTGCCCCCACTGGAATAAACTGACTCAAATTAGCTCCTGTGAGCCCGAGTAAAAAAATCATACTCAAATAAAACCTAAGTTCTAAGACTCCCGTCGACTGCTATCAGTCGACGGCAGTCTCGGGGACTACACCAATGGGTGCACTCAGCGTGCCCCCACCGAAACGAAAACATCCAGTGGGTGTACTCCATGTAAACCCATTGACAGAAACACAACCGTCCATTCGAAAGACAGAAGAAAATCGAAAAACTTAGAGACTCCGACTGGAAAATGTACTTACGATGGTACTTACTCGGACATTGGTCTTCAGAGCCTCGCTAGCATCGTACGCCTCCTTCAGCCGCTTGTTCATCACATTGACCCAGATCAGAGCCTCCTTGTTCACCCCCACCTAGTCCTCTAGCACCCTCCACGGAGAGAACAAGGTGACTGAGACAGGCCTCGAAATCGGCGCTAGTGGAGGAGTTGGAGCTGCAGCCACGAGCTCAGTACCAGCTCGAGCGGGCACACTCAGGCCCGCGGGCGATGCGACGGCCTAGACTGCTGAGGCCTGACTCACTCGGCTTGCAGGAGCATCTTGCATGACATTGTCGACGTTAGTCGGCACCCTCTCGTCAGTCTCTGGGCTCGACCGATCAGCCTTGTTGTCGTCTTCAAGCTGGATCACATCAATCGGCGCTGCAATCACATACAGATGTGAAATGTGAGTCTACAAATCACTAAGATGTGAATCTGAAGCAAAACAGTCAGCAACACAAATCAGTTGGCACCTTTTGAAGTTTTCGCGTCCACTTCAACTTGGCCCTTCGCTACTTGTGAGTTGCATTGGGATTTTCCTTGAAGAGGAAGGGTGAAGCAACATAGTACCTGATAAGTATTTCCCTTAGTGAGAACTGAGGCTTATCGAACAAATAGGTGAATCACTCAAAACCTAGTGAACAACACATGCACACACACAAAAGCAAATACTTGCACCCAACAAGGGCAAGAGGGTTGTCAATCCCCTTGAACTTGTTACTTGCAAGGATTATATCTTGTAGTGGTAGTAGATAAAAAGAAAAGTAAATAAATTGCGGCAAGGTATTTTTCTTTTTAGCAATATGATTAAGTAGACTCAGGAGTCGTAGTTTTCACTAGAGGCTTCTCTCTCGAACAAAAAACATACGGTGGATAAACAAATTGTTGTTGGGCAATTGATAGAAAAATGCATAGTTATGATGTTATTCATGGCAATGATCACGTATATAGGCATCACGTCTGTGACAAGTAGACTGACTCATGCCTGCATGTACTACTATTACTCCACCAATCGACCGCTATCCAACATGCATCTATGGTATTAAGTTCATGACAAACAAAGTAACGCTTTAAGCAAGATGACATGATGTAGACAAAGTAAACTCAGGCAATATGAATAAACACCATTGTTTTATTCTTAATGGAAACAATCAAGTTCAGAAATACAAAGCACCTCTCCCACTGAAGATAAATCAATCTAGTTGGTCAAACCAAACGGAAAGATCCGAGAGAAATACAAAGCTATAATAATTATGCATAATAAAGTTCAGAAAAGACTCAATTACTTTCAATGAATAATCTGATCATAAACCCACAATTCATCGGATCCCAATAAACACACCACAAAGAAGATTACATCGGATAGAACTCCAAGAAGATCGAGGAGAACACGGTATTGAAAATCAAAGAGAAAGAGATAGAAGAAGACATCTAGCTACTAGCTATGGACCCGTGGGACTGTGGTGAACTACTCACACATCATCGGTAGGGCGGCAAGGTTGATGTAGAGGCCCTCCATGATCGATTCCCCCTTCCGCAGAGTACCAAAAAAGGCCTCTAGATGGGATCACGACAAAACAGAAGCTTGTGGCGGCAGAAAAGTGTTTCAAGTGGCTCCATGTTGCTTTGGAATATTTGGGAATTTATAGAGGCGAAATTAGGTCAAAC
>NC_041384.1:554268455-554336792 GCF_002162155.2 Triticum dicoccoides
AGGGTCCCTTCTGGTCCAGAAAAAATCACCGTAAAGTTTCATCGTGTTTGGACTTCGTTTGGTATTGATTTTCTGAAAAGCCAAAACAAGCAAAAAAAAAACTTGAACTAGCACTAGGCACTGGGTTAATAGGTTAGTCCCAAAAAATGATATAAAATAACACATTAATGCATATAAAGCATCCAAGATTGATAATATAATAGCATGAAACAATCAAAAATTATAGAGACATTGGAGACATATCAGCATCCCCAAGCTTAATTCCTGCTCGTCCTCACAAAGAGCCTTCCGAAGAAAAGGGGTAAATTTCTTTGAAGTGTGAGTACATTTACTAGGACAGATATCCCGATCTTCATAACCTTCTAGTGAACATAAATCTTCAACTATAACAAATTATTTTGGCCCAAAAGGATCATACAAACATATTCCATTTATGGGTTTCGAGTTTTGAAGATGGTGTCATTTAAAAGCTATTTCAAGATTTGTGCTGGTTTTGATAACACAAAAAAGGTGAATTCGTACCTTAGATGTACATATTCAAAGTCCTCAGCCATATCTTCAATCCCTTCTCATTGTAGGAATAGAACGCAACAACAATGGCGATGGAGTTAGATAAGGGAGAGCGAGGCATGGAATAGGAGAAAAATACAACATCATCTTGCCTTATGTGGGGTGGAGCATGACCCAAGGGCCAGCAATACGAGAGTAGGAGCAAGGTGGACAAAGAGGGAGTTAAAGTTTATTGGATTTGTTGTAGAAAAATGTGTCGATGCTGACCCATAGATGAGAGCACAGAATGCATCCTCGAATACTGTTAGATGTGCTAACCCTCTAGGAAGTGGTGGGGGCAGACGTGCGCCACACAACAAAAGGGGGCAGCTCAACATTCTCATGTGCACTGACAGCCGACACTCAACAAAGCGCGGCAACGGATGCAATAGGAGCTCAAACCACCAATGGCGGTAAGCAAAGAGGGAAGGACGAACCATGAGGAAGGTGAAAATGGGGAAAGGGGTATACGCAAAGGGGATTGGCAGCTACTCCCTCCATCCCATAATATAAAACGTTTTTTGACACTACATTAGGGTCAAAAAACGTCTTACATTATGGAACAGAGAGAGTATTGTTTTACAACGTTTTTCCCTCACATGGTCTGGATTAGGAAATCGGGTGGCTATGTTCCAAAAGCCCCCAAACACAAGCACCAATTTTATATATTAGCCATGTTGCATTAGCACAAAAAGGTAGTTATAAATTAGAATGACGTCTTATTATTTTGTTTTTAGCTGCATGTACTTTAATACTCCCTCCGTCCCAAAAAACATGTTGCGGGCGCAGTTCATTGTTGATTTTGCAAAAAAGCCCTTGTAGTTTTAAAATCATCTAAAACAAGCCCCTCCACCCCCTGTCTTCTTCCTCTGCCGTCGATAGGGGCCGGCGCCGCCCATCAGGAAGTGCTCCGCCGCCGTCGCCACCTACTTGCTCCGCCGCCGCCATCGCCAAGTACCTGCTCCGCCGCCTCCCCGCTCAGACCTGCGTCGCCGCGATCCCCTCCCGCCTCGATTACCTGTGGGCATCGTCGGGACCTCCGGCCACGTCCTCCTCGAGCTCGCGGGCGTCCACCTCGAGCTCCCGCGCATCCTCCTCAAGCTCCAGCGCGTCCTCCTCAAGCTCCAGTGCATCCTCCTCGAGCTCCCGCGTGTGCGCCGCCGCAATTCATCCCAGCCACGATCCCCTACGGGCGTCGCCGAAAACTGCATCCACGATCCGATGGACCAGGAGCTCGCGCGCGTCCTCCTTCTCCCCTGCCCGCGCGCCCTCCTCAATCTTCCGCGCGAACCCGTGCGCCTGCTTCTCCCCTGCTCGCGCGCCCGTGCGGCTGCTTCTCCCCTACCGCAGGTGCTGCTGCTGCTCGTCTGCCCGTGCTGCCGCCAGAGCTCCTGCTCGTCAAGAGTAAGAAGGTATTGTAAGGAGTTGCTCCTCTGCTCCCTGTGCTGAATATGATCAGTGTACGGGAGTTGCTGCTCTGCTCCTGTTCGTCAGGAAGAACTGCTCTGCTCCTGTTAACCGAATATGATTAGTGTTAATTGAAAAAAATCAGTAGATATCAGGGGGGTGGAGGGAGCAAGCTAGAAATAATTGGTTTTGAACTGTCCATGATTTAGATGAATCCAGCTTTTCAATTTAATCTGTATGTTGTTAGCAGAAACCTTGGAACTTGAAAACCCAAATGTGGTTCAGTTGAGTAAACAGCAAGAAACACATATTTTTGGTCTTGAACTTGTTTTGCATGTTGGTGGATGGCCATGCTTGTGCTGCAAGTACAAGTTAAATGAAAATAATGTTCAGATTTATTCAGAGAAACACTAAATAAAACAGTTAACAGTAGGTGTGTACAAAACGTGGTCTGAAGCTTGTTGGGAGAAAATCATTACATAAGGCACATATTCACACTAAACCTTGATACAGAAATTATTGGTTACATAAGGCACATATTCACACTAAATCAGTTTCGACAGTGTCAAAGCATACAGTAGTAGCGACACTAATTTGATAATTCAAGCAAATTAATTGAACCTATCTATGCTTGACATGGCACAGAAAAAATCAGTAGATGCAGAGCAATTATGATCTGAACAAACACTGTCTCTAGAACTATTACTAGAGGAACTAATGTAAGTAGAGTAAAATTGGTGGTGAATGAAGGGAAAAAACATGGTCCAGTTGAATTTATTCTGTTATGAATATATTCCAGTCACAAAAGACTGGCTGCTATCACTCTCTAGTTATTATTCCCTTCCCACTACCTTGTGGGAGGAATATCATGAGGATTTTTCTGTGCATTGTGCATTGATTGGCATCAGAAGAATGTACTAGGAGTAGGTGTGAAATTGTGAAGCCTTTTTTGAAATGAGAATGTGGATCTTGTTAAGCCAGGCAGAACAAGATGATTTAGTGGCATTAGCACTTTAGCAGAGCACATCACAGTTCAGAGACAGAGAAGGAAAAACCTGCTCCAAAGTAGCCGAAATAAGACAAATTCATTCATGGCAGTAAAAAAGAGGTTAGGAGCAGAATCATGAGATGATGAGTAAGTAAGTAGAGTAGTTATATATGGCACTTGCTAGAGGAACTGCCACTAGCTCTGGGACCTCTATTAGTACTAGAGGAACAAACAAGAGAATGGTTGTAGAAACTACTGTAATAGAGTAAAATTCAGTTAAAACTATTATAAGTAGAGTAACTTCAGTTAAAACTACTATAAGTAGAGTAAATTTCAGCAAAACTACTCTAACTAGAGTAAAGTTCAGTAAACTGGATTAGTTTGACATGAAGGTACACTGAATGCATTTCTCTAACAAAATCCTGTTACAGAAATTGACAGTATATACACATACAAAAAGTAACTTCCCATCGGAAGTCAAGAGAAGCAAGCAAGCAAGAAAGGAACAAGACATGGTCAAAATTCAGTTAAGATACATACAGTAAAATCCAATTGTATGACATGAGTCGAAATCCAATTCTTTCTGAAATGACAGGAGTTGGAAGTTTCATAAGAAATGAAATGGTGTTACAAAGGCTCCTGTCATAACATTTCTTAGTCAGTAGTTCACATTTTTGTAATGGTTGCAAGGCTCCTGTCATTCTACTCATTTTTTGTGTGTATATCCTTGTTATGGTACCATGATGTACTCATCTTTTGTCATTGCTAGCAGGAGTATGGATTTGAACATGATGCCTCAAGAGGAAGACGATGAAGATATTAATTTGAATTTGATGCCTCAAGAGGAGGAACCTCAAGTGGCAGAGAATGTAGTTATGGATTTGAACATGATGCCTCAAGAAGAAGACGATGAAGGTATTAATTTGAATTTGATGCCTCAAGAGGAGGAACCTCAAGTGGCAGAGAATGTAGTTATGGATTTGAACTTGATGCCTCAAGAGGAAGACGATGAAGATATGAATTGGATGCCTCAAGAAGATGAAGGGAAAGAGGATGAAGCTCAAGAGGAATAGGGTGAAGTTATGAATTGGATACTTCAAGAGAAGAGAAGAGAATTGTCAAATAAGGAGAGGCATGGTGTTTACTTTGCCTTGCTGGTAATCGAGCTCGGAGATGGGTCTGTTCAACCAGACGACAAGCTGCTAGTCTCAAACCTGTTGGACATAAGTGTACGATCTGTTGAAAGAATCTGGGAAGAGGCTAAAAAGCAAATTGCCGATGGCAAAGAAGTAGATGTCTCAAGCAAGAAGCTAGGAAGATCTGGCCGAAAGAGAAAGGAGCTGAATTTAGAGAGGACCTCAACAATCCCACTGAATAAAAGAAGAACAATTCGATCTCTCGCACGGTCTCTAGGTGTGGCCCGATCGACCCTACATAAGAGGTTCCAGTTGAATGAGCTCAACCGCATCTCAAGCACCGTGAAGCCTCATCTCAAGCTAGAGAACAAGCTTGCGAGATTGAAATTTTGTATGTCCATGGTCGATGACAATTCGATCTCAACTTCTCGGGCTATGTTCAAACCAATGACGAATATGGTTCACATTGATGAAACGTGGTTTGACATGACGAGAGTGAAGAATAGTTACTATGTACTTCCAGGAGAACCTGAACCAAAGCGCACCGTGTCAAACACTCACAGCATTGGGAAGGTAATGTTCCTAACAGTTGTTGCCAGGCCTCGATATAACAATGAGGGGGAGCTAACATTCGATGGGAAGATCAGCATTTGGGCATTCGTCGAAGAGATTGAGGCGAAGCGGACAAGTCAGAACAGAACAAAGGGAACAAAAGTATTGACATCAGTGAAAGTAACCAGGCCTGTGTGCAGAGATTATCTAATCAATAAGGTTATCCCGGCAATTCAGGATAAGTGGCCTGACGATGATGAGGGAGCAACAATATTCATCCAACAGGATAACACAAAGCCTCATGTCCTTCCCAATGATGTAGCTTTTCGAGAAGCTGTGGAACAAACTGATCTTGACATCCGATTGCTACAACAGCCCCCAAATAGCCCTGAGTTAAATTGTTTGGACCTCTGCTTCCATAACTCTCTCCAGTCTCTAACCGACTGCAGGTCACCTACAAACATCCAGGAACTGGTACAAGGTGTGGAAGAGGAATTCGAGAACTACGATCCCGACAAGTTGCACAGAAGCTTTATCACATTAGAAGCAGTTATGTTTGAAGTTATGAAAGACAAAGGAGGAAAGCAATATAAGTTGCCCCACTTGCACAAGGATCGCTCTCAGAATGCTGGATTGGAAATAACCAATGTATATTGCGACAGACGGGTAGTTGTGATACTAGGGCCCTTATAGAAGAAATGGAAATTGCAATAGGAAAAGAAAATGAAAGGAAAGAATTAGCTAGAGAAGGGAAACGAAAGAAAAGTAAAGGGAAGGGAAGGGAAGAAGTGGCCAGAGAAAGAATGTAGTCAAGAGGGGGCAAAGAGGCCCTTATGTCATGTAGTCAGGTGCTCCTTGTGTATGTCTTATGTAATCTTGTGTTAAGAGGGGACAAAGAGGCCCTTATGTCATGCCATTGTGTATGACTTCTCTAATCCTTGTATATCAACTCTTTTTGGAATTTATTGGAATTTGGGTTATTTGGATTAATTGAATTATCTGGGTTATTTGAATTAACTGGATTAATTTGGATTATTCGAATTAATTTGGGTTATTTGGATTTATTTGAATTATTTGAATTTATTTGGATTAATTTTAGTTATTTGAATTAATTTAAAATATTTTGATTTATTTCAATGAGGCATGCTAATGTCACAATCAGTATACTTTTAAGGTTAGTGGCAAGCAAGGCCTTTGCTAATCTCATATCATTAGTACATGATCTTCTAATCACTACTGAACCAAAAAGAGACCCTTGTATGGAGTTAACTGAACCAAATTTCAAGCTGAGACTAGTTCACTGAAACCTGGGCACTTTGAAAGGTTTGCAAATGATCTTGGGACACTGGGTGGCCGGTACTTGTTTGTGATCAGAAATGATGCTGGGTGGCCGGTTCAGATTTTCATGTGCTTTCTTGTTACTATCAGATTTTTTGTCAATTTGGTTGCTTGTAGTAGTTTCAGTAGTTCAGTGTAGGACCTGCAAGAAGAGGAGAGCTACTGTGGTGTACTCCTCTTCTTGCAAATGATCTAACCTAGTCCAAATGATTACAGGGGTATTTCTTGAGAGCTCTAGCCCTTGTGACACTTCTAAAAGAACTTGCTAACCTGTACATCTGGAAGTTCTGTCTCCTTACATGTACTCTACCCAATAGTACATCTGGAGTACAAGACTATTTGTAGTTGAATTATATTCCATCAATAATCCATCTCCAATCTATCTGTAGTTGAATTACTTGGAGAAAGATGTTCACTGTAGTTTACTGAACATGTTAGGCATTTGTCATGTCATGAAGCTATAGATAAATTGAACTGTTAAGCACTTGTCATGTCATAATCTTGGAGAAGGAAGAAGCAGTACATAGGAGATTCAAAACAGTAGCTAGGTAGATAGTCACAGTACACAAATCCATGCTTGTGTGTAAAAGTTCACTAGTAATCTGTGCTGCTGTAAACAAAGATTGCAAGAAGATCTCAATCTTACTGATTATTGTTGCATGAGTATTATTGAGATTTTACTGATTGTTGCTGAGCAAACCTACCCCTATCTAAATGAAAATTATGACAGTACAAGCAGATCTCAGTTTCAAACTGGAATAATTTACAAGCAAGTCTAGGAAAATGCACTTGTTTGTGTGGACTAATTTTAAAGCAGTTTGTAGAGAGTACTGTCAAAATTCAGAATGGTGACTGAATTTAATTGATTTTTTCAGTAAAGTTCATATGGAAAGGTAATAAATCAGTTTTGATTCTATTGACAGGAGTACACTGAACTCTGTCAATACAATTAGTCTATACTTCAAGATTAAACTGTCTAAATTTCAGCATGCTATTGACAGGAGTAGTAAAGATTCAGTCTAAATATGAACTCTGCCAATACATTCAATTGACAGTACACTTCAAGATTCAGTATAATTATCAGAAATATGTAATCTTAATCAAAAACAATGACTTGGACTTGCAATTCACCATCAAATCGGGTCTAGAGGGGGAAGGGGAGGGGCACCCTTGACGAGCTCGAGCACCTCCCGGATGCAAGGGCGTGCCCCCTTGGCGGTGGAGTCCTAGAGCAGACGGAGGAGCTCGCCGCCCCCATCCTGCCGCCGCTGCTGCGTGGCCAGGTAGCCGCTGCTGCAGGAGATGCGCTCCTCACCTGACGACCGGCAGCAGCCCCGTGCAGGCGATCGACAAAAGCAGCTCCATCGCGCCGTCTTGGTAGTCCCCGCCGCAGATTGAGCACGGCCGCTGCAGACCGAAGTGCCGAAGGGAGAAAATCGCATTTTCACCGGATATGCGAGAGGAAGAGAGCGCCGGCGACACACGCAAGGGAGAGGGCGCCGACGCTAGGGAGGGAGAGGTACCGCGGGGGAGGGAGAGGAGGCACAGGCGGCGTGGAGCTGTGCAGAGGGGAGCGGCCCCGGCGACACCAGCCAGTCTGAGAGGAAGGAGGAAGAGAGCGGAGTGTCGGTCAGAGAGGAAGGAGGAAGAGAGGGACTTCAGGTTTGGTCGGCAAAAGGCTGAGGAGTACATTGTAAAATAACCATTGTGACATGTTTTTCGGGACAGAGGGAGTAATAGAGAAGCAATAGCTCAGATCTGGCAACAAAGCAACGAAAAAATTAAACCTTGGGTTTAAAGAAGATTGGTATTCATACGAGTCGCACAGAATATTTTATAGCTAAGGCAACGACCACAGAATCAACCGAGTGCAAAAATTCACTGCAAAATACACAGCTTACAAAGTGAAATTGATCTAAGCAAAAAAGTTCTATAAATCCCTGTACAACCAACCAAATGTTAATTTCCTTTCGACAAGCCACAATACATCCGCTGTATGCGACGTCCCCTCCAAACAAATAATAACTCAGCACAGCACCCTCTCAACAGCCGGTTCTACATCTGTATAACTACCTGGTCAAAAGCACATCATGGTCATGGATTTTGCCGCCACTTCATCTGCAGGGTGTGCGTAAATAACATTGGTGTTCTTGCCCATTCGTTTAGAGAAACCGTCAGGTCAGAACTGAAAATATCGCCATCTTTAGTTGTAGATCTTCACCGGCTTTTCAAAAGAATGGCGATTCTGCAGTTGTTTAGACCTACTTTGAGAATAATACAGCAACTAACATATCTGTTATGTGTTGGCAGTCTCTATAGTTAAATACCTGATTGGCCCTTTTGGTGGGCATGTCTGAGTGCTCCAGTCCTAGGGATTGTTCCCATGGTCCATAAATGTTTTTCTGCTGAAAGAAATACCAGCAAGAAAAGTTTGAATAAAGGAATATTTTCTGTCAAACATCCAAAAAAACAAAATGTACTCCACCTGGAATCGGCTCAATACAATATCTGAATCTTGGAGGTAATCCGGGCGATTGTAGGCAACATAAGCGAATTTCCACTGAGACAAAACAACATAAAATCAGATACTATCCAACAAGATGGCAACATAAACTGGAAAACACTAACAAAAGCGCATCCAATATTCCTCTAACTGAACCAAGATATACCTATTTTTACAATTTACTCCCTCCATCCAAAATATATCATTTTTTACACTGATAATGTCAAAAATGATCTTATATTTTGGGACGGAGGGAGTAGATCGCACACCTATAATGACAAAGCCTATTTCAACACTGATTTTCAGATGATATATTCAACAGAATAAAGGAATGGACCTAGTAAATGGCAGTCAGTACATTAGCTATGCCCAGGGACTGTTTATAATAGCAGTGAAAAGGATAGATTTTTTTGCAGAAAATTACATTATACAAAAAAAAATAGAAGGTCGAAACCACACCTTAAGAAACTGCTCGTCTGGAACCTCAAATTTCTTCTGAATGCGTACTTTGATATCTGACAAAGCCTCGCCCTCACGAATAAGGAAGAAGAATGGCACTCCATAGTATTGAATGTGCTGCAAAGATGATGTAACTGATTCAGCAACAATAACATACAAAGTATTATTGCTTCTCTCTGACAGTGTGCAAAAAAGAGTACCAAGACCAAGATACCAAACAATAGAAAAGGCCAGAAATGCTATGATAAGGGCAATAGATGTTGGAGCTGTTATTGTTTCTTGTTTTTGCTTTCTGCTTTTGCTTTGAGAACCTGTTAGGGTCATGCTCTAGTGGAAACCCAGCCGCAAATTTGCAAGCACATGGAAATAAAACAATATATTGGTTTGCAATGAAACGGAAGTTCCACAACGTTAGCTCAAATACCTATTCATGCTTTAAAATAACATCAAAGTTTTATTTCGAGGTAATCAAAATATTTATGTTTTGTTAAAGAAGTCAGTATGTTTGAATTGAAAATGTACAATAGCACAAAGATTCTAAATAAATAATACAAATCATCATAACTGCCGCACTGGTAAGTCCTCTCAATCTGCAGGTCAAGGGTTTGAACCTCGCATCTAAAGCTAATTTTAGTTAAGAGATTTGAACACTGGTCCGCACAAAAGGATGACAGGTGCACACCACTAGGACAGTCAAGCTGATGTGACTGTTTCAGCATTCATGTGTTAAGACTGCACAACACTCCAAACTATTATATCCAGCTATTTACATTCAAATCGACGAAACTCAGCAAAAAATTCAAATATCAAACGAAATGAATTATAAACCCTGTATGACACAACAACAGCCCAACAACTTTTTGTGCCTACACAAGACAAGTTTTGATGGATTATTCGTACAAGCCCAAAGCTAGCTATTTGGACAGACCAAGCCTATTCTGAACAAGTTGAATCTAACACACTGATATTTTTTACATCAAAATTTTAAATCTGTATGACATAACAATACTGCACAGAGCCCACCAGTTTCTTAGGCATATACAAGACGACGACTTTAACAGATTTTTCTAAGCCCAAAGCTCTGAAGAGGCAAAGGCATGCAAGTTTAAGCTAGCACATTAACATGCCTGAGCGAGTGACAATTGCAGAGCAGCCATGATCATGTTGCTCCTCAGTACATAAACTTTTTCAGCATAGGTTTGCTCAAGTAAATCAGTTAGAGCACATCTCCTCAATCATGGCAACTACCAATTAGCAGTACTTTTAGAGATCACTATGTTCTCTACACTAGCTTCAAAGGAGCTTGAAGCATCCTGAGGATTCAAAACTATATAGGGAATCCATATCCATACATGAAACATCAACGGTTTAGGACTACATAGATGCATAAAAACGATAATACCTGGTTATCTTTGAAGAAGTGGACGACATGAACCAAACGGTCTCGCGGACCGGCACTTTTCTCTTCTTCGGGAATCTGACAATAAAAAAATTAGGAAACTGGAGAGAAAAGACACCAGGTAATTACATGAAGTGCTTATAATGCATGAGATGAACATGGACCATGTCATTCCGTAATCAAACCAAAGAAAGAAAACAAGGGATGGATCTGTAATAGGAGTAAATGGCCTGAGGTTAAGCCTTTAGAGCTTCTAGGAGACTGTAAACAGTATTTGTGTTTATGATGCATACCTCCTCAACATGAAGAGGTACATTTGGATCATGAACTGCGTCTATTTTCTCAGTAGGCTGGTACACCTGAAAAATAAGGCAAATGACTGATAATGAATACAAAGGTCAACCGGATTATTTGTGAAGTATGTGCATCATCTTAATGAGACTGGATTCATAAAAGAGAGACGGAACTTTAAAGTAAAGTGAAATCACAAACCATAACAAGATTTGTACTTTCCTTGCAGATAGCCAAAACCACATATTTTACAGATAGATATCCATGGTTACAATTTATATTTAATTTTTTTATAGCACGGACTGCAAAAGAAGTGGGGTTTGTAGCCCCATCACGGTGTGGTACCACCCATGCAAGGACTAGTGCACTGCCTTCCTAATTCCTACCAACATACTGCCACAGTCAGCGCATTCTACTACACTGAAGACATGCACCATGGTACAAGTTGACTTTCGTGATAATACAACTCTACTGTTTCCGAACCAACATTTCAATAGTAAATAAACAACTGAATATGACCATACATTATAAAAATCTAGTCTAGAGGAATGATAACTTCCATGGTGCAACAGAGATAACAAGTACCTTCCATATCTTGTTATTGTTGACCTGAAATAGCCTAAGCTCAGCGTCACTTCGAGATAGCTTAACCTAAGAAAAGGAAAAATAGAAAAATTCAAGATCAAGTTGGCAGAACATAAAAACCCTTTCAAGAAACTAACAGTATTTACAGTAAATTCACCTTTGATTTTAAGTCGTCGATCAAATCAGAATAAGCGCTACCCTTTGGCAATCGTATAATGTGAAACAGCACCTGATAAACAAAGGTTATTGCAGAACATGTTTAGACACATAAAAGCGGCTGCAAGCACAAAATTTGGTGCAAACTACCTCATTAGGTGTAGCTTGGTGAAAAGCAACTCTCAATGTTATCAGACCTTGCAGTTCTGGCAAAGGAATGTCCAGTATTTCATAATATAAAATGTCAGACATCTGCAAGAAAAAAGGAAGCTCAAGTAATCCCATACAATGTAGTAAATAAATAGGAACACATGAAAAAAAGGTGCCTGACCTGATTAGGGTTACGTAAAAGTAACATATCTGAAAGATGATCAATACTTCTATACTTGATGTATTGATGTTTCGGTTGCTGTAAATGCGGGATGTGCTGAGTAAGGCGGAGTTTTGAAGGATCATCCATACCAAGATGTTGTGCAACTTTCTCAACAACATCATCATATGTGGAACGTTTTGATCTACAAGTATGAAAGTAAAAGCAGTTATCAGTGCTTATTTATGAAAGAAAACGGTCAAATGTGTTACGAAGGTTCAGAGATTCCTGACACATACAGTTCTAGAGAGAAGTCGTCTTGTTTTGGCTTTTCAAGCAATCTGAAGTGCACAACCTATAGATAGCAGCAATAAAAAAATCAGTAAAAACAACCATTAGACAACAACTGTAGTAATAAGCTTTTGAAAAAAAGTAAAACTGCCTCGCGTATATATGACAATGACTATTGAAGGAACATCAAACACCAGACTAGCACACAACTAAAAGGGCAGCCCGGTGCATGTAGCTCCCGCTTGCGCAGGGTCCGGGGAAGGGTCCGACCACTTTGGGTCTATTGTACGCAGTCTTTTCCTACATTTCTGTAAGAGGCTGTTTCCAGGAGTTGAACTGGTCACAAGGCAACAGCTTTTACCAGTGCGCCAAGGCTCCCCTTCTAGCACACAACTAAAAGTGGCACACAAATTAAGAGATCACACAGAATTAAGAATCACCTATCTTCCCTGAATCAACTAGATTAAAAACTTCAATTCTCATCTCGTCTGCTCTACTATGAATCATAATAAATAGTATGATTAATATTAATGAAGAGAGAAGTTTGAAAGACTAGCTTGATAAAACCAAAAGGTCATCTATTATGTGACAAGAAACTTATTCTACAGTATCACTCTGCACAGAAAAGCACCATCTGTTTTGCAATGTGGGGAACAATGTCTACTTCCTACTTAATATACGTCCTGCACAAAAAAAGCTATCGTGCTAATGATCTTTTATAAAAAAAACATATGCATTAAAATTTATATAAGCAAAAGAGCTCAAATTCAAAATGACATCAAATATTAACAAGCTAAACTGATGTAGAGTCAAACATTGGTGTACTAACGGTTTCTGTCAGGACATCAGAAATGTATGAACACAAAGAGACACTTTCATATCAAGATAAACCTCAAACTATAACCCGTATCGGATCATACAGCTTTCATGAAATTATGGCATATGCAAAATATTCTCCTATTATGAATTAAGCACTCTACTTCGACAACATATCACCGAATTTGAGCTCAATAGTAGGCTTAAGTCAACAGAGTTTATGTACTTTCATCAAATGATATATCTACCATTCATAATTGAGAGTGATTTTACAATCTGATTTTACTCAGAACCAGCATGCAATTGAAAGCATAATGCTCTACTTTCGTTTGACAAGCAGGTAAAATATATTAAATTAGCAGTCAAACTCAAACATACATCACACACCAACAAATGCATGCATGCCAACCCAAGAAAACATCACTTTGCACAGGGCATGGTCGGTAACTTCTTTCACACATAGATTAAGACATAGCATAATGCTACAGGTGAAGCACTAGCTCCACGAAGCAACACATACTTCGGCCTTCAAGCAGTTTACGCAAACAAAAACACCATGTTAACAATCATTTTTTGGCAACTCAATCACGCCAACAATCTAACCAATCATAGAAAAAGAGTTGGGACAAATCGTGGACCAATCATTGCTAGCAGATTAGGTGCTCAAACAGATACAGAGGACGTAACATGTAAGATTCTAGCTTTAATGATTGATAAAGGCATGTGGCCAAAACAGACACAGGAATTTAAGTATCACGAGCATGAACTATGAAATATTAAAGCAAGGCAAGGTATTGCAAGGGGAAAAAGGGGGTCCAAGAGCCAGACAAATTTACCTGTCTATTATGGACATATTCAAAGAAAGAAGATACATTGGGATGTCGGTGTTGGTCCAGAGAACAACGTTTTTGGTAGCACAATATGTCTCCATCTGCAATCTGAAAGCAGCAAAAAACATGCCATAAGTAATACATACACAGACAATGATAAATATTAAGCATAACTTTAATGGCACAAACCTGGTTTAAACTGAAGGAAACATCACAGTCAACTGGTTCGCACATAATATTTGGCTCAAATTTTATTTCCTACAGAGGTATAAGTAAAATGTCATTGTGCTACCAAAACTTTTTTTAAACGGGAAAAACTCAACCCCAATTCAAATGACGTCAAAACAAACCTCGTACAACTCAATGTCTTCATCAGGCTGAAATCCTGCTATCTCATTCAATTTTGGCACTATATCAGATGGCTTACTTGATGCTTTCAAGAGAAGATTCCCAACATATCTGTTTCATAACCGCAGGGGATAATATTAGACAGATTCAGTGTTGCCAGACGATTACATAATAATAAAATGTCAAGCTGGAGAAAGAAGCAACCTTAGTTCTTCTTTTTCAGGGTCATAGAGCTTGAAGAAAAGTAAAATATCATCCTTTGTCCTCGAAGCAAGAGTCAAATGATTCTCCTGCAAGTGTCACAAGCAAATATTAGATGGCACACCAGTAAACAAGACCAATGCACCTAAGCTACAGATGGCACACTGCAGTTGAGTAGATGAACTATATAAAAAAGCTAAACTGGGTATAAAAAGCTGTTCATAATATTAACCTGTACAACCTCCAAGTACAGCCTCAATTCAGAACTGTTCATTCGAATTGCTGCATCTTTAAGCTGTCCAACCTGAAAAAAAAATCAAATTATTTAAGTGTGAATCAAGAAAACTAATAGTGATGCATATAACAAATGGATGCCAATGTTCATGAGGCGCCAGTCAGGTAGCAAAATTAGCACCCCAGCGCTCGATCACCAATTAGGCAGGCCAAGGCAGGAAACACATGGCTTCATAGGAATAAATGGGAACTCAAGACACACACAACTAGGAGATAAGCATTTAATTTGGTGGGCACATATTAATTGTTTGAAAAGCTCATGTCTAAGTGTCTGTACCTAAACTCAGAGATTTACTTGGGCTCACTTAATCATTTCAACTTTGCACTTAGCTAATACTGTTGACTAGGGGTGAGATGATTAATGTTCAAAAAAGCGGAAAGCATAAGCAAAGCTGAAGGCCACCGCTTAGAGCAATGAGCGCTTGAGCACAGCTTAAGCGTTTTTTAAAATTGGCCAGAATTTGACTGTTTTTGAATAATATGCACAGGGAAATGGGAAACATAGCACATACGTAATTGAAATATATCATCTAAAATGCAGTTCACACCATACCAAATATTACGTCCGTCCCAAATTACTTGTCTTAGAATTGTCTGGATACGGATGTATCTAGGGAGTATACATCAGGTTCACACAGCAAGCAAAATAACAACTAAAATGCAGTTCAGTTCAAATAGACATAGTCTAATAGAGATCATGTGCCCAGAATCTGAAGTAAATGCTTCCCAAACAGACCCTAATAAAGTAACGAGGTAAAATGGCATATTGCCATTATTGCGCAAGCAGGCAAGCAGAACTACAGAAGTAATTCAGAAACAGCCAAAAAAAAAAAGCTTAATATACCGCTTACGGACAAAGCGAAGCGTTTTGCCATTGCTCAGCGCTTAAGCGTCGCTTTAAAAACGCTTTCTTGAACAATGGAGATAATGGTACAAGGCTAACAAGGACAATTACATGGGACCTCTGATGTGCTGGTAATTTTGTCAAGTTGTATAGCAGTAGCAAGGAACACATAGGATAACTCGTACCAGTGCAGCTCCAGCACATACCTCGGAGTGCAGGAATAACATTTTTATTTACAGGAAAAGACAAAAGGCTACACCCCAACGCGACTGTATATTGGTATGGTTACCCAGTTCGCACTGTGAAATTGTTAAGAGAGGTGGAGGAGATTCTGCAGCCAATTTTTTAAATAACAGATCAGAGGGACTAGAAGTTGCATGTTGTCCCCTCCTCGCCTGCTGCCTACATGCTTTATTGCACCGGAACCAACAAGAAATCAAAAGGAATGTGCGTGAAGAAGATCATTTGGTCTAAGTGTCTGAGATAAGATATTCGGAAGAATAGAAGGAAAAGATACGACAACAGGAGAAAACGAAATGTCCAGCTTTTATAATTTGGAAAGTTGTGAAGCATAAAATAGTTACTCCCTCCGATCCTGATTATCAGCAAAAATTAATATGGATCAGAGGGAGTATTATTATTCTTTTATACATTTGAGAAATGTTGTATTGCCATACTTGTACAAGTATACCGATGCGTTACTACATGACACTGAACTGAACCCTGGAGCATACTTTGTGCAGAAAAATCCAACATCAGTCGCCTGGAGTATATTTCATGCAGAAAAATCTAACATCAGTAACGAAGTACCAAAGACCAGTCCCTAGTCACAAACCAATGAGAATTTGTCCTTATGTATTAAACAAATCCCAGTACATAAAAAAACTGACAATGACAGATAGATTTCAACGTCATGTTACCAAAAGTGCAGAAACCAAACACAACCACTGTCAAGCAAAGTTTAAGCAAACAATTAATATATGTCAATATTCACTTACAGTATATGATTCCTCCTGTTGAGTTAATGGCCGAGTGGGCCTGTAGGTGTTGTTCTGCCGCTTAGACCACCACCAAAATCTCTGGGAGTGGACGGGGATACCAAATTCTTTTGAGAACTCCTCCTGTCAAGTAAAACTCATTAAATCAAAACATGCATCCTTCGGCATTGTAGTTAAATGCAAACAAGAAAAACTAAGAACAGTTAAAAAGTGGATGCCCAAGAAGATGATTGTTGCAACCAAAGTCAACTAAACCATTTTGTTCAATTCCCAATAAGCATTGTTTAATATATTACAGCTTTATTCCAATCCCACACACAAAACAGTGAACAGAAGCACAAATTTCAACTATACACATACATACAGAGAAGAAGAAACACTAGAAAAACGATACCACAGGATTCACATTCAAAAAGAAGTTTCCAACTATATACTTTCTGTGGCAAATAAATTATACTTTTTCTAAATCGATGATCAAAGTTAAGCTGGGAGACTTGAACAATAAGCATTGTTTAATATATTACAGCATTATTCCAATCCCACACACAAAACAGTAAACGGAAGCACAAATTTCAACTATACACATACATACAGAGAAGAAGAAACACTAGAAAAACGATACCACAGGATTCACATTCAAAAAAAAGTTTCCAACTATATACTTTTTTGTGGCAAATAAATTATACTTTTTCTAAATCAACGGTCAAAGTTAAGCTCAGAATAAAGGGGAGACTTGTAAACCGGTCCGGAGGGAGTAATATGCGACCTATGTATGCACACACAAATTTTCATTTTAGTAAACTCACGGCACACACACACATTCATCGAAAGCATTACTATGGTAACAAGGGCGGTGGATACAAATTTTATTTAGTTAACCAAATCAAATAATAACTGTTTTAGTTACCTAATCAACAAAGTAGCAGCAATTACTGTACCATTCCTATAATGCCAAAAGTGAAGAAATATATTCAATGACGCCAGTCTAACTATTACAAATGCTTGAAACAGAAGAAAGGAAAGGAAAAAACTGTTTTAGGTACCCAATCAACAAAGTAGCAGCAATTACTGTACCGTTCCTATAATGCCAAAAGTGAAGAATTATATTCAATGACGCCAGTCTAACTATTACAAATGCTTGAAACAGAAGAAAGGAAAGGAAAAAACTGTTTTAGGTACCCAATCAACAAAGTAGCAGCAATTACTGTACCGTTCCTATAATGCCAAAAGTGAAGAATTATATTCAATGACACCAGTCTAACTATTACAAATGCTTGAAACAGAAGAAAGAAAAGGAAAAAACAGCACGCAAGTACAACTTAAAAGGGCATCAGAAATTCTGCAGTTGGGAGTCATGACTATAGCAACACTATCATATGCAAAAAGCACACATATTTAATTTACAAAATATCTTCATATCCAGAGCAACATGGCTATTCAGTGAGAATAGTTACCTTAACCTGGTTGAATGGCATGTCTTTAAGTACACGGATAGGATGAATTTTTTCATAATCCACGAGATCAAAAAACATGTCTCGTCCAATTTGTGCTGCCAAATCATGATCTCTGGCCACCTGGGTAATTGTTCAAATGAAGAACCAAGTGAGAACAGCAATCAGAATGACAAACCCAGTCAGATAACGATATAAAGACAAACCTTAAATGTAGTGAACATGTGAGCCTCAGCTTTCTCTTTTTTCTTGTTCTCCTTGTCTTCGTCTTCCTTTCTTAGCCTAGTCTGAGAAGAATTTACACGATGTTGAAAGGAACTCTATGATATCAAAAGGCAAAAACGAAAAATAATGAGAATACTACCTTAAGGTCTTCATTGATGTCTGTCTCTTCCAAATCACAAACAATTTTCTCTTTGTCACTTTCACGTATGTACACAAGCATGTAAGCATTTGAATACTTGGTAAATTTAAGTGGGTTCATATTCAGTCCAGGATTAGTATGGGGGAGCTGTAACCAAGAAACAAACAGCATTTGCAGTAAGAAAATTTAGCAATGGCCAACATGAGACGTTTCAATATTTCCGAATGGATATTACCTCTTCCTCGCCACCATACTGCTCTTCCAACGCCCGTTTCGTGTCTTCTTTTGTCACTCGTTCATCATCGAACTTGTACCTATATTACAAATTTGTAAAGTCAATGAATTGCACACAATCCACTTGTGATTGTCCAATGTAGTGCTGAAACATATAAAGAGACTATAGGGGAAGAGGGCTTTATAGCAACAAAGCAATCAGCAAACATGGTCCTTATCAAATAGCATTCAGTGATGGCAATACATAGTGACTATTGCTAAGAATATGTAAAAGAGGGTGACTATGTGACTATTTAGATATTATTAATTAGAAATTCAATGTGACAGATGATAAGACAAATGTCAGTTTTAGTAGCTATGTGGCTATTTACATATTAATTAGAAATGCACTGCACAGATGATACAACAGAGCGATTGTAGTGGCATGCAACAGACAAAGGTCAGTGTTAGTAGTACACAACTCAAATCTGTTTGTCTTACAAATGCAAAATGCAAAAGCTAACACCATGACGTTTCAGGTGGCAAGTCAAGGCGAAGGTCCATATTTTTTTAATACTCTATTTTAATTCTTCCAAACAAATTGAGTAAACCTACAAAAGCCAACAGCAGGGCTCTGGTAAAGGCAATGTGAGTCAGCCCACCCCTTTTCACCTTTCAAGGGCGTAAGCTGTGGCGCGAGGCAACGCCTTAAAAACACATAACAATTGATCAAAAGTAGTTCAAATTACAGCAAAGACTTTGAAACCATAGCAAACATTAAGTTCTTTTTAGGATAAATAATGTGGGAGAAGATTTATATCTTGATGAAAAGGAAGAAGAACAATGTTTTTTCTCATACTTCCTCCGTCCGAAAAAGCTTGTCCCTCAAATGGATGTATCTAGCACGAAGCTAGTGCTAGATACATCCATTTGAGGGACAAGCTTTTTCGGACGGAGGGAGAAGAAATCAGCACTATGGAGCCTTTTTGCCACAAGTCCAATGGCCAGTGTGGTTCCAGGCAACAATCAGCTTGTGACTATATCAGTACAGCACAGGGTGATGGTGGAGCAACATCAAGCAACCACGGGAGCAGTTAGAACTGAAGAGGTTGATCATTAAGCTAACATCAAAACATTTATCTATAAGGCTTCCATGTAGTTACTTGCAGATAGTCTATATTAGTGGGAAGGTTCACAAGTCGACGAGTCGTTCCGAGGTTGAGACTCATAGACTAAGCGTGACTAATTGACACTAGTAACATTGAAGTTGCGAGTCATAGACTAGTTGACACTGAAGTGAAGTCAGCCCTGGAGTTGAGACTCATAGCCTAGTCTATAGACTAGTCTTGACTCATAATCCAAGGTGGGAACTCCTTTTATAAGATGGAGTGATTCTCCATCTCCCATTTCATATATAACTATCAAACTTCGCTGATGTAATTGTCACCCACAGCCTGTAAATGGCCCCTACACAGAAGGACAAGAACCAACGTCCTCGCAACTCCCATCACCAATGACTAATTTACAAAGATGAACTAAGGCCCGTATCAACTTTTAAAGCTACTAGCACATATGCCCGTGCGTTGCAACAGGAGAGAAACTTAGTGTGTCCATATAAACGTCTACCAATACGGCACGACAACATCTGAACGATCAACTGACGACGGCAAAGTCGTATGCTAAAGTCTAGAAAAGTTGCAAATGAACAAAAACTGCTCAATTAACCCTTTAGCTTTTCTCTTGCAAAATTTAATTTATAGAAACAGTTGGACTCCAACTCCGGAAGGATTAATTTTTGTGCACTTTCTTTAACCATCAATTTGAGAGTGGAACAACATAATCCCATATTTCGAATTTATTGGGTCAAGGGGTAGCAGTTGCGTTCCTTCCTTTGTACTGTTATAGGTGTCGCTTCTTAATGCATGTGCCTCTTTGAGTGGCCATGCCGCATACTTGACTTAATTAGCTGCTCCTGTTCCCAGGAGCATGCTTGGCTTAACTCCCTTTCTTATTTGTCACATGCAACCGCGCACCAACTTATTTGTGGAGTTCTAATTTCTTCCTTTCCCCAGGATATGTAGGGCCAACACCTCAACCTTCGTTTGTTAATTCTTGAGGCAGCTGGTTGATTCTACGACAACTTGCATGCATATATAAACCGGTGAGATTTTAAGAAAAGAGCAAGGTGGGACTATTTTATTGGGTAACGGATCACGTTTTCTGGCAGAAGAAGCTAGGTGAGTTGGTTGAGGCCTTCACTACGACTGTGTAGGTCGTGCGTTTAAACCTCAATCATGGCAATATTTTTTTCGCTGCTCTCAATGGGCGGCGTGCGGATTGCGGATTGGATACTAAGGTCAGGTTTTTTTTGCAGAACTTTATGACGGACCAAGAATATTACCTCCCTTTATTAGTAGGTAAGTAATAGATTAGCATACAGCCCCCCAAAGATCAAAAGCACATACTAGGTACATAATTTCGATCATAATGTTTTCACTCGAATCATTTTCTGACGTGAGGATTAAATTAAAAAATTAATTGAGTACCAAAGAACCATATCCAATAAGTCTGCCCATAAGAAAGCATCTACTATTTACAATCGAACCATACCATTGATTAGAAAGGGTAGGGCGGATGAAGGCATAGTAGTGTCCACCACTAACTCCACCACTGTGAACTAGCACACTGCATTAAAGAAAAGACATAAGGTTCAAAGTCAACAAGACAAACTCCAGACCATGTCCCAGTACACTAGTAGAAAAAAAGGTTCTCACTTGAAAAGTGCAATCCAATATGCATCATGAAAAGTTTCGTGCCCTCAAGACAGCAAACTAAGATAAAATGGAGGACACTGGCAGTGTGTGCTAATAATATTCTAAAATAAATAGACTATATTTGCACTACGTTAGTTCATTCACTGCTACTACATCCTTTCCAGTTTAAAAGGCCCACACATAAACCTAGAGCACCAATTCAACCAATATAATACAAATTTTATCTCATAAAAGTTATACCATTAGAAAATGTAGCATTTGAAGTTTCTAATGGTATAATTTTTGTGATATAAGACTCGGGTTACGTTGATCAAATTATCAATCTAGGTACACGTGTGGGCCTTTTAAACCAGAAAGGAGGTAGTACAAACAGAAAGGGATGAATAATGAAGTAACAACAGTACAACACATGCATAGTGTGTGAACAATGTAATTGCTAAGAAATTAACTGGGCAAAATTAACATTTGCAGCACGTAAATATTAACTGTTAAATAATTAACCACCTATACGACACTAAATATGGCATAACAGAAATGCACAAAAAACCTATTAAACTATTACCTGTGAAGAGTATAGAGGTTGCGCACACTCCTATCAGCTTCTGGAGAGAGATATTTCCCGTCATCTCTGTCAAGATCCAACTGAAGTGGGAACTCATAACGGTCGTTTATCTACATTGTCAGAATGGACTTAATGTAAACGTTAAAACAAAACCAATAACATATGCATGAGAAAGTATTTGACAAAAAATAAACACACCCAGCCTTCAGCAACCCTGGTTTTTCAAATACTAATCAAAGAACATTCAAATCACCGGCAGACTATTGATCACTAATACTGTACTGAATATAAGAATTACCCACCTTAAATTGTTCAAGATATCAAAAACCATCTTTACGTCAAGCACATTAGTAGATATATGTAGACTAATAGGTAAACAGAACAATTTGCCGATGGCAGAATATCTTTTGTTGACTCTGATTAATGCTTTAGATTCTAAGGACGTGGTACCTAACCTTCCAAATGCTTGAATTACACTAAGGACAGACCCAGTGCTAGAAGCTCCCACCAGGTGGGGTCTGGGGAAGGAATATGGGGCAAGCATGCAGAGAGGCCGTGTCGAACCTATTGGCACAAGTGGGGAGTACTTCACCACTGCACCAGGCCAAGTGGGGACCTCTTGATAGTATGAATACAGAAGGGAAATATTAAAAGTAAAATACACACGCATAACTAATACCTTTTGCATGTGCAATTGGTGTATTACTGAAATGAGTGAAACAGACAATTATGGGGAATGGGCATGTCAATAGCTTATATGCAACTTGACTTGGTATATATTCTAACATTGACAATAAATAAGTGTTTTAAAACTTACCTAAACTGCAACTAAACAAAATGCTTGGGCAAGCAGTTAAGCATTATAGCTCACCATATTCCACAAACAAAAATGATCTAGATGGGATGAGTAACAGATAAAAAAATTCCACCATAGGGATAAATTACAAAAAAGATCAATTCACATAGACCAGACTAACAACCGAATAATGTATTTCTTGTTAACCTGCCCCTGATTTTTCTGAAACAATATTGAACATGGTACATTACTAAGTGCGAAGGGGAGCCTTGGCGCAGTGGTAAAGCTGCTGCTTTGTGACCATGAGGTCATGGGTTCAAGTCCTGGAAACAGCCTCTTACAGAAATGTAGGGAAAGGCTGCGTACTATAGACCCAAAGTGGTCGGACCCTTCCCTGGACCCTGCGCAAGCGGGAGCTACATGCACCAGGTTGCCCTTTTTTTTACATTACTAAGTGCAGAGCCTACGTAGAGACTTATTGTGCCCTTTTTTGTGTGATACTAACCACCACACTGAAAATGAAGTCAGAGAAAACCTACAAAGATGGTGAGAATGCATAAGAAATGAATCCACACCTTAACCATTATATCCCGCGCATGATCATATTCAAACCGCTTCAGTTGAAGTTGCAGAACTGGAGGGAAATCAATAAAAAGCATCCCTTTCTTGGCATCCTGAAAAAAGGGAAGAAATGTATTAAATTAAGATATCTCAAACAATCATGAAGTATAATGTAAAAATAATTTCCTGTAAAACGAATGTTATCAAAGCGCATTTCCCTAATAATACTGGAGAATCAAGCAGTAAGTCCAGCCATATATGAAGGTTTCAGAGAACCACAACTTCTGCCATTTTCTTCATTTAACAACAACTTTTGGGGCAAACAATCACAGCTTTTCAAAATCCAGCATTTTGACACAGTTGATGACATTTCTGACCTATGGGACCCACTGGTCAGATCTGACAGGGCAAAAACTCATCGGGAGGTGCCTTGTCACTAGCGGATATGGGCATGCCCGAACCTGATTAGGGCATTTCGCTATCCCATGATGTGGCCGGGACGTTCCAGGTTCGGACATGTAAACTTCAGCATGCGTGGCATGGCATCTCCTGCTGAGTTATTTTGCCCCCATCAGAACTGACAGGTGGGCCTCACAGGTCAGGAACCCTATCAACTGCATTTAAATGCGGCATTTGGATGGTCTCTGACCATTTGCCCTAGGAGTTATGGTTAAGAGAACATTCAAAGAACTGTGATTTTGTGACAACTTCATCCAAATTGTCATGGCTCCTTGATATTTAGTAAAAAAAATAACTTATTAAACAGTCTTCTAGATATTGGATAGCAAATGCCAAGTCAAACTAACCTGCAGGCCGTATTTTTCAGATTGATACTTATTATCACCATCCAACATCTCTACAGCTACATACTTATCAAAAGATGCATAAACATCTGAGCAGCCCTTGACATCAAGTGCGAGATCTGGAAATTTTGATAAATATGGCATGAACTTATGGCCACAAAGAGAGCACTAGAGAAATAAGGACCAGATTTAACCTTGTTACTTATTACATACCATAGAATGACTCTTTTCTAGTAGATTTGTAGTCAACACCAATGCACTCAATATAATTCATATGGTGACCTTCAAATAATTTTTGTATTGTTCCTTCCACAATAGTTCCCTGGACAAAGGAATAGTTGCACATCAATGACTGGGTGTTATTGCTCAATATTAAAATCAGCATGCAAATGCCTAACCTTCATTTTATCCTCCAGCTTTTCACATAGAACCCGATTTAACTCTTGGACATCATGCTGCATAAACGACTCATAGGAATCCCATCCAAAAGATTTAGTCAGCTCTTTTGTGGAAATACTATTGTCACCATGCTGAAGTCTGTAGAAAAGACTTTGCAAAGCTAAAGGAATGCTCCCGGAAGGTGTATCGACAGTAGGCATATGGTACACAGCCTACAGTATCATTCTTTGTATCAGAACCACAGATGGATTGTCGACAAAAAACTAGAAATAAGCCTTGACTTTCAAAGGAAACAAAAATCAGAAATACAACTTACCTTCCTAAAGTAGGGAATATGGTAGAGTGTCTGGAGCAGCGAATTCATGTAACAAGTGGCACCTTGATTCTTGAGACCAACATAACCAGTCTCCTTTTTTGAGTCGTAGTTCCAGTAATCCACAATTTTACGCACAGCAACCTCAGCTTCAATGATGCATTGATCGTTCACAATATAACCTTTACTAGGATCATATAGATCAATTAAAGGCATAAAGGACGTAAAACCCCAATCACTTTCTCGAGAATTAAATGTATGTGTTACTTCTGCAGGGGGGAGAAAAATCATCAAATAATGACTAGCACAATGTGTCAGTTACTATATGCTAAACATGTGAGTTCATTTCAAATCTAAAAAATTGAGCAAAAGAAAATGTTTTTTCAACTGAGAGAAAATTGTGAAGAAAAAATATCAGTGCAAACTTTAAACAGCAGGAGATTCTCCTTTTAAGGTTGGGGAAAATTTAAGAAGTATGGCACACTTTGATGTTGAATAAGAATTATGCAAGTGTTGTGAACATATAGTACATGGCCCACCCAGCACCAAGATACAGAGAGGATCCCCGTGATCTCAGTTAGGAAGTTTCACAAAGTACATGGCCCACCCAGCACCAAGCACTCAGTTAGGAAATTTATCTTTCAAATTAGAATGTATCTTTTAGACTGGGTCTTACACCAACAAGAGAGACGATATACAATTAGTTACTTAGATTAGGGCCTTTGTATAAATAGGACCCTCTATGAGGAATTAATCAAGCAAGAATTAGAATAGTTTATATATCTTGCCACCAAAGGCAGGGGCCTCTACCTAACCCTAGTCAAAGTTCAAAAAAGCGTGCTTAATTGTGCGCTTATGCGCGCCTACACACGGGGCGCTGGCCTAACGCCTCGCCTAGGCCCTATGCGCTCGAAAAGGCGTGATGCGCACCTAGGGGGAGCGCCTTTTGCACGTATGCGCGATTAGGCGCAAAAATCTGTGATTAGGCGCGCTGATTTGGCGCGGAACTGCAAGCAGGGGCAGCATCAATCAAAGACAATAAAAGGAGCGGGATCTCCTCGCGGAACACAAGCAAATACCAAATGTTAGGGTTAGGTTGCTCTCCTCGCACCGCCGGCTGCCGGAGCTGAAGCTTCTCCTCGCGCCGCCGGCTGCCGGACTCGGATCTCCTCCGCCTCGCGTCATCGGTTGCCCGACTCGGAGCTTGTCCACCTCACGCCCCCAAGCCTTCGATCTGCTCTTGCCACCTCCTTGTGAGCTCTCTGCCTCTCTCCCTCTCCATTTCTCTCATTGCTGGTGCGAGAAGGACTGGTTGCTTGTGAGTTGCTGATGCTAGTTGCTCGGGTACTGTCGATGCTAGCCTGTTGCTACTGTCGTGTGCTCCAGCAATATGCACTTGTACTGCTACTAATGTGTGCTGTTGGTCTGCTAGTTGGTAGTTGCTGCCTGTGTTGGCCACTTGGTCTGCTAGCTATTGATTTTGTTGGTCTGCTGCTTGCCTGCTTGTAGCCCTCTCCATACAATTGTGTATAAAACGCCTAATTGCGCCTAAACGCGCCTAAGCTAGAAAAGCACAAGTAGGTGGCCAAACGCATATTAACACCTAGTGCTTTTTCTTAACTTTGACCCTAGTACACAACAGGCACATATAGACTGCATGAAATGTGTCAATTGTCAAGGCAATATGCCAGGCTTTTACTTCAAAGGCATCAAGCTAAAAATAGTGAAAAATGTCATAGAACAAATAGATACTGTTCAACAATAAAAAGTAAGGGCAAGTGAACGTGTAGCTTAATAAATACTCCCTCTGTCGACAAATCTAAGTTGCTTATTGCGTTTCAGTCTCCAATGCAAGACTTGGGCTATGATTTTTTATCGTACTATGCCAGCAAAAAACAATGTCACACTACATTATGGAAGGACTTGGCAACAAATTCAATGACATTATTTTCGTGGTCAACTTACATACTTGCACACATAATTTGGTCAAAGTTCTAAACGTTGACGCCAGGGTACCCACAGAGGACTACATTTCTGAAAAGACAGAGTACGCAATATCTACTTCACTATAGCTATATGAACAAACATTTGAGGTAGTAAAAATTCGGATACCAGTTGTGTTGCTAGCGAAATCAAACTAAAGTTAATACTTCAAGATATGTAGGTACACAATAAGGTCTGTTGAGAAACAACAGGAGGTACCTTTTCTTACTGAGTGCTTGCTGTCTAATTGGTTGATCACAGCAAGGCTAAATTGGGCACTCCTACTCCAGCCAGTAGGTAAAGACTTAGCATCAGCAACATCCAGATACATTGAAAGGTGATTTACATTGTTTCCTGTGGGGAAAACCAACACTCGCCTGCAAAGAGGTAATAGGAAAAGAAGTAAGCCACAGAAGTAATGGATGTATAAGATAGCAATAAGAGGCTGTGTTTACTGACCAGCTGTAACCCCCAACCACAAAAACGTCAGAGTGAGTTTTTCTACCACTGTGCTTGGATATACTTTCAATCTTCCATGTAAATCTGGAAGTTGATGCATCAGGCAAACTTTCATTGTCAACAGCTGGCATGGATTCTGCAGACCAAATAAGAGTAAACAAGAGAAGAAGAAATTAACACCTAACCTGACTTTTTTGTCTCAACCGTTGACAGTTGTGTTACTATTTAGCGAAACATAGCACGCACCAATAATAATGTTAAAAGTTGCCTTTGTGGAATTGGCTACGCATCCAACTAAGGTTTAGCATATGTTAGCTAATCAACATGCACTTACAACAGAAACGCCATCACCGCCATGTCCTAATAACAGTAGCCATCTACCACCTAGTCACCCACCGAAAAAGGAAAAACATGTACAGCCGCAAGGGATACCACAAAATCCAACATGTTTTGGAATGTAAGTTCAGGATTCACCTTTTAACATTAGTGTTTTTTGCCTTCACATCAGACACCAGCACTACAAAAACTATTAAAGCCATACAGAATGAATGCATAAATTGTGGCGATGCCCTCCCATAAAGCACTGGCATGCATACGATTGAGGACGATGTACACATCAATCAAAATCAAAATCATGTCCATGTTCATTGATGCAACATTTTCTTTGGTTATAACCTGGATACTCAATCAGTTTCCTTTGGTTTTGTGATGCAACATTTTCTTGTTTTCTCGAATGTTCATTGATGCAACATGTAGGTTATATCAACTCGTCTGGGTAATACAGATATTGTGGGGTGTAACAGACAGGCAATTCAACTTTGGAACGAACATGTCACTGATAGCAGTACATGGACATAGGTAGACCTATATAACCTGCCGTAAAATCACCCTTAAACTAATATTAGTACAAACCAAAAAAAAAACTGGCATCAAGCTAAGACTGAAAGGAGTGACCATAAATCATTTAACAGTCAAACAGACAATGGGAAAGGACGGAACGGTAGCACGCAGAAAAGATAACACATTTTACCATGAAGCCACAGATAATGCATAGCAGATCAAAGTTTCAGCCGAAATTAACCAAAAAGGGGCACCGAAAACCCTCACCTTCCATTGGCTGCGGTCCCTCGAAGACCTCCACTTCCTGTTGTGGCACAAGCATCTCCTCGTCCTGGTCCTGCGGCGGCGGCTGCAGACAACAGGCAGCCGAACAGTTCAGCACGGGGAGCTAAACAATACTAGAACCGAACAAATCGCCACCACAAAAGACCGCCCACGAAACCACGCCAAATCGAATCAGGTCGAAACTGCCCCCTAATCGCAGAAACCCTAGAGGAAACAGCGGCGCACTCCGGGCCGAAGCGAGCGGACTCCGAGCGGAGTGGCGAGAATGGCGAGGTCGCTCGGGGCTTTTACCTCGGGGGCGCGAGGAGTCACCATGGTCATGTGCGGCGGCGGCGGCCGCTACGGGCGGCCGCGGGGTTGGGTCGCGTCGGCGATCGCCGCGGAGAGTTTGGGGATTCGGGGCTCGCGTGCTAGGGTTTAGGGGAGAAGCGGGCGGGGGGGACAAAGCGGGGAGGAGACGAAGACGAAGGGGAGAAGGGGGTAAAAAAAGGGATGGGAGGGGCGCGTGCTCTTTGCGGTTTTCTAAAGAACGCGGGGCCGCGGCTTTAATCGAGGGTCGGTTTGATATTTCGCGCAGGGCAAGAGGGATAGAGATTTCGGGCTGTAGGGAACAGAATGCACGGTGTTTGTTGCTGCAAAAACTAGACGGTGCCTCGAGCATTGTTGTGGGATTGGAGAATTGTTTATGAATATATATTATGTATTAATATAAACGATTCTAAAATTTAAAATGTGTGAAAATGCAGCAATGCATTTTTTTGACATAATAATAGGTTAAATATGCGACGACTTCATCAAAAAGAAATGTGACAACTAAATGTGATGGGATTTAAAACACTCTTGAAATGCATGAATGCATATTGATGGTATGATGGTAGAGAGACACGTATCGATCTCGGATGGTTTTAATAGGCCAAGCTAGCAAATTCAAAATTCAATGGTTCACGTAATCTTAATAATGTGACTCGTTATGAGAGTAGAAAAAATAGCTACGATTGTTAGTGTGGTTTGTCGATATATGGTATACATTTGATAGCAGGATCAATGAATGTGCCTCCAAAAACCTCGGGCAAGTGGTTTGCTTGTACGACCATTAGGGGGAAAATATGAAATCCTCAAACTATAATTAGTGTCTCAGAAACATCAAATCTAGTACCATGTTGTTGAAGTAAACAACAAAAAGGCAGTTTTCGGTGTTGCTGACAACAACAAAAAGTACGTGTTGCCCCCACCCACGAAAAGGGGGTTTTCGTGGCCGCCTGCCTGAAAAAGTCTTTTTCATTTATGCCGACTACAAAAAGTGCTCGCGAATTGTCTGCTCCCGCTCCCACAGCTCCCCACCAACCGACATTTATTAATTTCACGGTCGCCAGCAACAAAGAGGCTTTCACTATCGTTGTCCATGAAAATTCACGGGATAACCTATGGGCCTTTCTTCTTCCTCGGGTCATTCTCTCATATATCTCTTTATTTATGTTCCGTTTACTCGTCGTCTTTCGTGACTCCTGGCCGGAGAGGCAACAAGTACGGCCATGGGGTAGGGGTGGAGGAGCCCTAACCACGTGGATGAGTTGCACGCTTCGAGCGGCCATTAACGGAGCTTGGCAGGGGCGCCTCCGGCGATGGTTGGTGCAGCGGTGGCAAGCTTAGCATGGGCGGCGTCAACGGTGGTTGGTGTAGTGATAGTAGAGCTTTGCCAGTGGAGGCGCCAACGAATGGAGGAGGTTATTATGGGTGGAAACAGGGCGTAAGCATGGTGTTGCCTATGGCGAGTATGGTGCGAGCTAAGGCAATGTGCGGTGCTCGTCAGGGTAGGCGACTTTCGGTGAGCATACATGATAGCAACTCAAAGTCCGCGACGTGACCATCAAGGGTATAACATGATCTCTCTCAATTTAACCTCTAATTAGGGTTTAGTGTACATTGTGAGCGGCTGGGGTTTGGTTAACGTAGATGTATGTCGGTGGGGGAGTATTTCTCTTCATAACTACAAGTTTCATAAGGGTGACTATCATTGTTCTTTATAACAACAAGATGCCATTTTGCGCCATTAGCGCACAAACCAATTGCAACCCAAAAACTAAGCAAACTATTTGAAGAATGTTTTCCTCAACTATTTGCAAGTTATTATGGCATACAGTGTTTGTGTAAGAAGATTAGAGCGGAGAGATAATTGGTGTAATGCGGTGCGTGTTGTATTGAACCTCTCGTTGGGTTTATATAGAGTACAAGGCTTGGAATGTGGTGCGTGTTGCATTGAACCTCTCGTTGGGTTTACATAGAGTACAAGGCTTGGAGGGTAAGAAGTCTCTCCTAGAGATAGGGCAGGAGATGATTACAAATTATATTATTCATATAAAGGATACTGAAGTACTCGCCTTCCTGGGCTGCTCCCGGGCGAAGAGAGCCTCCTGTTCGTCTGTTGTCAGGTGGCTTGCGTTCGGAACCTCTCGGGGTGGCTCCGCATCGTCCGATCTGTCGGGACGGCACGCACCCGGGCGACCTGGCTGGAAGGTCCATGATGGGTGGACCGGGGGGCATCTGGGGCATATCGCTCCCTTAGGAGTTGTTGCATTTCCCCAAAGAGAAAGGGTGATGTAGCACAGCAGCATAAAGTATTTTCCTTAGTTAAGAACTAATGTTTAATCAAACCAGTAGGAGTCTCCAAGCTAACAAGATAAGAACCACCTTCACAAAAACAAACAAAAATGCTTGCACCCAACTTTGCTAGGGGGTTGTCAATCCCCTCGTCTTGCTAGTTGCAAGGTTAAAAGCAAACAATAATAGAAGTGATATAGCAAAATGACAAAATAGTAAAAGTAAATAAAAGGGCAATTGAGGAACACAAGTATTAATAGAGAATGGACCCCGGGGCCATAGGTTCATTAGTGGAAACTCTCTCGGAAGCAGGTAATGGCATGGTAAACAAGTTACCGTCGGGCAGTTGACAGAAAAGCAACATTCATAATTATGATCATTCATGACATAATCTTGTATAGGCATCACGTTCGTGACAAGTAGACTGTAACCCAACTGCATCTACTACTATTACTCCACCCTGAAACCGCTATCCAGCATACATCTCAAGGTATTAAGTTTAATTAAAAACTGAGTAACGCAATAAGCAAGATGACATGATGTAGACAGAAAGAAACCTAGCAATAAGATCAAACTCCGTTGTTTTATCCTTAGTAACAACAGTCTATCTATGGGATACAGATCACTATGCGGTTGAACCCACTACTATGCACCACTCCCTTTAAAGAATTATACATCTATCTTGGCCAAAGAAGACAGACAACTCGGAAAGCATATATAGCTCAATCACACAACAAAGAAACTTTAAAATATTCAATTATATTCAATGAACAATCTGATCATAAATCCACAAATCATCGGATCCCAACAAACACACCATAAGAATTGCATTGGATTGATCACAGAAAAGATCATTGTGTTGAAAATTCTAAAGAGGGAGAAGAAGACATTTAGGACAGTATAAGCGCATCTAATCCCAGCCCTCTCACACATTTGGAGATTTTGGCCGTCAGATAGAATTTGGGTCATCCTGACCGTCTGATTTTAACGTCTCGCTAAGTGGGCAGTTGTCCTAAGGGGCAGCTATTCTGATGGAAAATTAGGTGCACTCTATTAATTTGCATGGTCGCCACACAAAGCCTGCTAAGATGCGCAGTCGAATTCGATCTGTTGAAAAGGGCAGCGGCTGTGCTAGTCCCGTCGTGAAACCTAAGGCACTTCTCCGCCACCACCGCCACCCTCACCTCCTCCGTCAATCTCTTGTTCCTTTTAGTGCTGATGCAACTGAGGGCCATGAACCACACACAACAACTCAATAGACCATGGTGGTGTGGAGACATCAACATAGTAGACGAAAAAAATACGCCGGTAGAATTATTTTGCGCTATGGCTCCACCCTCCTCCACACCCCGCCCCGATGGGAACTCCATGGTCTATTACATCCTCAGCATCGCCGTCCCCCTCCAATGGCACTCTAAGGTAGGCTAGGTACATCCAGCAAACCAGACCTCCTTCTCTACCCCTTATTGCATCTCCTCTGTAGCTTTTATCTTGCGTGTCAAACTATTCCTCTCTATTTGTTTGATTTGATGCTACCATGGATGGGTTGCAGAACTTGGTGAGGAATCCCATGCCTTACCTGGATGGCGTGGCAGGGGCTGAAGCTGCACACTCTTGTTTCCCCAAACATATCATTGATAGGAACAACCTCCATATTAAGTAAGCCCAAGATTAACAAGTACTTCCTTCGTTCACAAATATAAGATGTCTTGGATATTTCGATACGGACTACATGTGAATTGAAATGAGTGAACAGACACACTAAAATGCGTCTATATACATCCAAATCAGAAAAAAAAACTAAAAGATCTTATATTTGTGAACGGATAGAGTAGATAGTGCGCCTTTAGCATTCATGCAATGACTAGATTTTCTTTGGGCATTGACAACCTCTCTTTGTTATCTATATATAGCAGTTGAAAGATTGTCTACTGATTATGTGTGATGTGTTCCTCTTGTATTTAAGTACATGACCACAAAAGAACTAGGGGATGACAGTGTTTTGTGTATGTTCCATCACAATGGTAACTAGTATAACGCCCGTGCGTTGCCACGGGCTCTTTAAAATTTATAATCAGTATCTTTCATTTATCATCCCCTCATATTGGGTGATTATGGGGTGCTCTAATTAGAAACACAACAATCAAATATTAGGAAATTTCACCGAACGAACAACAACGAATAATACGATATCTATCAAACAAATAAAATGAGGTCATATTTTTGGTCCGTCATGCACTTCTGTTGAAAAGTGCCTATCCCTTTTAGAATCAACCCACTGTTTGCTCGCACGCAAAAAAATACATCTCTAAAGTCGGGAACCGATCAGTGCCAAAAAGAACTCAAACTCCTATCCAATCTCGACTTCGTGCTCTTCCACTTCCATTGATAAAGATGGGACGGCAAGGGTTTCATCATGATGACCTCGAGTAGCCGCCGACATCCCTCCCCACATCTACCCCTACCCCCTGCTGCCGCTTGCACTGTCCTTGCTCCTCGAGGGAGCTAGGGACACAATGTTCTCTAGGATGGGCATGACCAGATCCACGAGGAGGCCACATTCTTCCATGGGAACCCAATCAAGCACACCACCCTCCGCAACCATCCAATCCCGGCCTAACAAAGTCAAGACCCGCCATCGATCCACAATCAGGCTTGCCGCATCCAGGTTCACTGCAAGTCTGGGACGAGTCTGTAGTCGACATCTTGACTTTGGCTATCCCCACGGAAGAATCATCGGATCATGCTTACCTTTACCATCACTTCGTCTCTTCCCAAGGCAGCGACACCACCCAGCCAATCACCACCACCGTCCTCTCTAGGATGGCGGCGGCGGCGTCTGCGGTTGCGCCTCGTCCGCAGCCGTGCTGGTGGTGGTCGATGCGAGAGCCGGATGGCGTCGGCCAGAATCAGGCAGGGGCGACAAAGATTTAGAGGAGAGAGAGAATGGAGGCGATGAGCGATGGGAGGAAGGGCCAACGGCGATTGGGGTGGCCTCAGATCCGCCCTCCGTGGCCGCCTATTTCATGGGACGAACACCAGTGCTCACCGTCGGGCTCGCCTTCGGCCGCTGCCTCGCCGACATTCACGATGTAGAGCCCCTTCCTCCGATCCCATTTGCCAGGGAGGCAGCGCCATCCTTCATCGTAGAGAACGAGTCCACACTGAGATCCCAACCAGATCGTGATTGCGCCTCCCCAAACCGCAGCGGCACATCCCACTCCATCAACGACCAACCTATATGAGGCGGAGGGTCAGTGTAGGACGCGAGCGCCGTCACCATGGATGTGGGGGACGCCGTAGGTGGGAAGGAGGCGGCGACGGCGTCTGTGTCAGGAAGATCGCACGACGGTGGCGGCGTTTACTCGAGGGGGTCGAGAGGAGCTGCGTTTGGTGCCGGGTGGGTTCTTTGGTGCGTGCGTGGGGCTGGAGATTGTGATAGGTGATCAGGTGAGGGCGTGCCATACCTGGATCGATAGCCTTACCATACCTGGTGGTAATTTAAATTTATTACCATATTCGATATTTTCCGAGTTATGGCCTTACCATACCTGGATTGATAGCCTTTGGGGTAATTTAAATTTATTACCATATAATTACCATATTCAAAATTTCCTGAGTTATGACCTTACCATACCTGGATTGATTTATTACTATACGTGGATTAATTATGATTTATTACTATATGATTTATTACTATACGTGGATAGCCTTACCATACCTAGTGGTAATTTAAATTTATTACCATATTCGATATTTCCCGAGTTATGGCCTTACCATACCTGGATTGATAGCCTTTGGGGTAATTTAAATTTATTACCATATTCGATATTTCCCGATTTATGGCCTTACCATACCTGGATTGATAGCCTTTGGGGTAATTTAAATTTATTACCATATTCAAAATTTCCTGAGTTATGACCTTACCATACCTGGATTGATTTATTACTATACGTGGATTAATTATGATTTATTACTATATGATTTATTACTATACGTGGATAGCCTTACCATACCTGGTGGTAATTTAAATTTATTACCATATTCGATATTTCCCGAGTTATGGCCTTACCATATCTGGATTGATAGCCTTTGGGGTAATTTAAATTTATTACCATATAATTGCTATATTCAAAATTTCCTGAGTTATGACCTTACCATACCTGGATTGATTTATTACTATACGTGGATTAATTATGATTGATTACCATAAATACGTTGGGTATTGCCGGTCAGACGAGAAAAGAGAAAAACCGGTGGGAGGGGCTGGTGGGAGGTGGGACGAAGAAAAACCGGTTGAAAATAAACCGGTTGAAAGTGGGGGGGACTATTCAACCAATTCATCCATTAGGAGTAGAAATATCTTCGTTATTTAGGAAGTCAGAATATGCACCCCATGAATTCTAGCAACTAAGACTGCCACCCGATTTTCCAAGATCACAAGTCATTTAGCTTGATCTCTCATATACTAACTTAATTTTAGTACTAGTTACCATTCTTCAAGAATTTCTAATAGTAAAAAATGAACAATTTTAGATGTTATGTATTCTAAATTGGGACTTGAGGAATATAACTATAAAGAGTGTATGTATATGGATGGAGTATGACATTATTGTACTTCCATTTACTCTTTTAGCTAAACCAGGTTCTAAAATTCTTTTATCGATATCCTTGCAATGGTTCACAGATGTTGGGAGGGTGAGTCGAGCTAGAAGCCTAGAACACAGTGAAGGTCTGCTTTCTTCCTCCTCGTCACGCAAGTGTCCCGCTTCCCCAACCTCGATCTCGAATGGCAGCACCTCTTCCGCGACCTCCACCATGCGCGCCAATGGCCACCGCGACTTTTGAAACTCTGCACGACAGCTGTCCGGTTGAACTGGTGTCCCTGGCATGCTGTCATCCAAAGTTGGCTCATGCTGGCCATACCTTTTTCTGTGGTACGTTGCCGCAAGAAGAATCAGATATATAAAGTATAGTACATGATGTTAACTATCACATGGATTTCTTGGTCTAAAATAAAGGCAGTTTGGTCAATACATTTGCCTTGGGATTTGTAGATTAATTTTGTAGAAAGGCATGAATGTCTCGATAGCTTCATCATCTATAGGGTAAGTTGTTATAGTTTCTAGATACTTACCATACTTGCAGAAATAAGCATCTCTGATTTGAGAATTCGGCTTTTAGTGTACCCTAAATGTGAAGCATTTATACATCAGGAGTTCACATTAGTGTACTTGCGATCTGGTAGAATCGTAACCATGGAATACAACCCTAATCGCGATGACATACTCCTAGAAAAGCTCGAATAACCTTCAACAAATGGGTACTTGTACTCAAAACCGACATAGGTGGGTAGGTAAAGAATACCTAGGGGCACCTCGCTTCTGTATGACTTCTTTTTTGTTTTTCAACTGACCCCACTTTAATCTGCAGTATCATTCTTAGGAAGACATGGAAAGAGCACCGCATGTGAAAGAGCTAATAGATATGAACAATTGGCCTGATGTCATTGTTGCAAAACAACAAAAGGAGCTGCAAAAGGGTTGCCACACTCTTCCAGAAAACATATCCAATTCAGTATAGCAGTTTATTGATAAACTTTACTCTCTCTCTCCCCCCTCTTTCTCTATCTCAAGGTTTGCGTTCTTGTTGTTCTTGAGAACTTAATGATTATGAGTCAATTTAGGCAGATGGACAACAATTTGTGAGTAAAAAAACTTATGAAGATCCACTATTTCCACATGTTAGTAAAAACAATTTCGATAGATTTCAAAGGGGAGAATGAAAGATCACCAAGAATCCTCAAAGATAAGTGAGTTAAAGATGTGTAGTTTTCTGATATGCTAAGGAGGGTTATAAGATGTGAAGAATACTTGTTGCACTTCATCCATTCGTGATCATCGTGCACTGCAAAGGTATCCAACTTTCTCATGAGATTCTCTTTCCTACAAGGTTTTATAATCCAATTAAATCACTATACCAACATCCCGATATACATACAAAGATTAGAATTAAACAGAATAGCATAGCTATCACCTACTTTGTTCCATGTCTAGAATGTGTGATTGATGTGATATTGGCACATGAGACATTGCTCCGAGTCCCAGAGCAATATGCATGAGGAGGAGGGCGAAGACAAAGAAAAAAAGCTAGAAGCCAAAGTGAAACATACTAGACCAGGGCGCCCCTTTAAACTTAATGTCAAGACCTCTTATTTGGGTTGGATGATGGGAGGGTGAGTCGAGCTAGAATCCTAGAACACAGCGAAGGTTTGCTTTCTTCCTCCTCATCACGCACATGTCCCGCTTCCCCAACCTTGATCTCGGATAGCGTCACCTCTTCTGCGGCCTCCACCACGGATGCCAATGGCCACCGTGACTTTTGAAACTCTGCACGACAGTTGTCCGGTTGAACTAGTGTCCCTAGCATGATGTCATCCAAGTTGTCTCATGCTGGCCATGCCTTTTTCTACGGTACGTTGCCATGAGAAGAATCAAATATATAAAGTATAGTACATGGTGTTAACTATGAGATGAATTTCTTGGTCTAAATAAAGGCAGTTTGGTCAATACATTTGCCTTGAGATCTGTAGATTAATTTTGTAGAAAGGCATGAATGTCTCGATAGCTTCATCGTGTATAGGGTACGTTGTTATAGTTCCTAGATACTTACCATACTTGCAGAAATAAGCATCTTTGATTTGAGAATTCAGCTTTCAGTGTACCCTAAATGTGAAGCATTTATACATCAGGAGTTCACATTTTTGTAATCACAATCTGGTAGAATCGTAACCATAGAATACGACCCTAATCGCGATGCCATACTCCTAGAAAAGCTCGAATGACCTTCAACAAAAGGGCACTTGTACTCGAAACCGACATAGGTGGGTAGGTAAAGAATACCTAAGGGAACTTTGCTTCTATATGACTTCTTTTTAGTTTTTCAACTGACCCCACTGTAATCTACAATATCATTCTTAGGAAGTCATGGAAATAGCACCGCATATGAAAGAGCTAATGGATATGAACAACTGATCTGATGTCATTGCTGCAAAACAACAAAAGGAGTTGCAAAGGGTTGCCACACTCTTCGAGAAAACATATCCAATTCAGTATAGCAGTTTATTCATAAAATTTACTCTCCCCCCTTTTCTCTCTAAAGGTTTGCCTTCTTGTTATTCTTGACAGCCTAATGTTTATGAGTCGATTTAGGCAGATGGACAACAATTTGTGAGTAAAAAAACTTCTGAAGACCCACCATTTCCATATGTTAGCAAAAACACTTTTGGTAGATTTCGAAGAATGAAAGATCACCAAGAATCATCAGAGATGGGTGAGTTGAAGATGCGTAGTTTTCTGATATGCTAAGGAGGGTTATGAGATGTGAAGAATACTTGTTGCACTTCATCCATTTGTGATCATCATGTGGTGCAAAGGTATCCAACTTTCTCATGAGCTTCTCTTTCCTACAAGGTTTTATACTCCAATTAAACCACTATACCAACATCCTGATATACATATAAAGATTACAATTAAACAGAATAACACTAGCTATCACCTACTTTGTTCCATGGCTAGAATGTGTGATTGATGTGATATCGAAACATGAGACATTGCTCTGAGTTCGAGAGCAAGATGCATGCATGAGGAGGAGGAGGGCGAAGATGAAGAAAGAAAAGCTAGCAGCCAAAGTTAAACATACTAGACCAGGGCGCCCTTTTAAACTTCATGTCAAGACCTCTTATTTGGGTCTAAAGTCTAAATTGAGATTTTACTTGATTATATGTTTACAAGGATGCATGTTATGTTGTCAAACACCCATGAAGCAAAATTATTTTTGCACTTAGCACTACAAAAAAAGACAGATCCGTGACATTATGGCCCGAACAAAAACTTTTTCTGTCATGGTTATGACACTTCTATGACGATAATTTTGACAAAAACACGTATCATCATAGATGTGGTGGGCTCCTACTTCTATGATAAAAAAATATGACAGAAAATGGGCTTTTCATCCTGGGCAGGCTGGAGACGCACCTGCATGGCATTCTTTGTGCCATCCATGACATAAAAAATCGTGGTAGAAGTGAGGGCGAGGAAATTTTTGGGGAGTTACCGGTATATAGTGTGTGGTCATGCACGAATGATGTAGTGTGATAACCCACAAGTATAGGGGATCAATTGTAGCCTCTTTTGATAAGTAAGACTGTCGAACCCAACGAGGAGCTAAAGGTAGAACAAATATTCCCTCAAGTTCTATCGACCACCGATACAACTCTACGCACGCTTAACGTTCGCTTTACCTAGAACAAGTATGAAACTAGAAGTACTTTGTAGGTGTTGTTGGATAGGTTTGCAAGATAATAAAGAGCACGCAAATAAAAAGTAGGGACTGTGTAGATGAAGACACAACTAAGTTAGTTTTAGTAGAGAGCTTGTTGTCACACAAGAAAGTTATTTGTCCCTAGGCAATCGATAACTAGACCGGTAATCATTATTGCAATTTTATTTGAGGGAGAGGCATAAACTAACACACTTTCTCTTCTTGGATCATATGCACTTATGATTGGAACTCTAGCAAGCATCCACAACTACTAAAGATCATTAAGGTAAAACCAACCATAGCATTAAAGTATCAAGTCCTCTTTATTCCCATACGCAAACAACCTACTTACTCGGGTATGTGCTTCTGTCACTCACGCCACCCACCATAAGCAAAGCATGAACATATTGCAAACCCTACAGCGGGGATCCCTCACGCTTGCGCGACACGGAGAGCACCATACGACAACACCAATAATAAAACATGCAACTCAAACCAATCACGATCATCAATTAACCCATAGGAAAAAACGGATCTACTCAAACATCATAAGATAGCCATACATCATTAGGAAATAATATATAGCGTTGAGCACCATGTTTAAATAGAGATTACAAATGGGTAAAAGAGGGGTTACACCGCTGCATATAGGGGGGAGAGTTGGTGATGACGGCTGTGAAGTTTTTGGTGTAGATCGTTGTCGCGATGATGGCCCCGGCGGCGTTCCGGCGCCACCGGGAGAGAGGGGGAGAGAGCCCCCTTCTTCTGATTCCTTGACCTTCTCCCTAGATGGGAGAAGGGTTTCCCCTCTGGTCCTTGGTCTCCATGGCATGGGAGGGGCGAGAGCCCCTCCGAGATTGGATCTGTCTCTCTGTCTCTCTCTGTTTGTGCGTTCCCAGATCTGGCCTTTCACAGTTTCTTATATTCCGGGAGATACATAACTCCGATTGGATTGAAATTTGAACACGATTTTTATCCGGATATTGGCTTTCTTGCGGCGAAAGAAGGGCACCAACCGCCTTACGGGGTGTCCATGAGGGTCAGGGGCACACCTGCCCCCCGGGGCACGCCCCCTGCCTCGTGGCCCCCTCGGGCTTCGTCTCGCGTTGATTCCACCTCCTAAAATTCACATATATTCCAAAAAAAATCTGCGTCAGTTTTTATCCCGTTTGGACTTCGTTTGATATGGATTTTCTACAAAAAAAACATGCAACAAACAGGAACTGGCACTGGGCACTGGATCAATATGTTAGTCCCAAAAATAGTATAGAAAGTTGCCAAAAGTATATGAAAGTTGTAGAATATTGGCATGGAACAATAAAAAATTATAGATACGACGGAGACGTGTCAGCACCCCCAAGCTTAATTCCTGCTCGTCCTCGAGTAGGTAAATGATAAAATATAATTTTTGATGTGGAATGCTACCTAGCATAATCTTGATCATGTAATCTAATCATGGCATGAATATTAAGACATGAGTGATTCAAAGCAAAAGTCTATCATTTGACATTAAGACAATAATACTTCAATCATACTAATAAAGCAATCATGTCTTTTCAAAATAACATGGCCAAATAAAGTTATCCCTACAAAATCATATGGTCTGGCTATACTCCATCTTCACCACACAAAATATTCAAATCTTGCACAACCCCGATGACAAGCCAAGCAATTGTTTCATACTTTTGACATTCTCAAACCTTTTCAACTTTCACGCAATACATGAGCGTGAGCCATGGACATAGCACTATGGGTGGAATAGAATATGATGGTGGAGGTTGTGTGGAGAAGACAAAAAGGAGAAAGTCTCACATCGACACGGCTAATCAATGGGCTATGGAGATGCCCATCAATTGATGTCAATGTGAGGAGTAGGGATTGCCATGCAATGGATGCACTAAGAGCTATAAGTGTATGAAAGCTCAAACTAGAAACTAAGTGGGCGTGCATCCGACTTGCTTGCTCATGAAGACCTCGGACATTTGAGGAAGCCCATCATCGGAATATACAAGCCAAGTTCTATAATGAAAATTCCCACTAGTATATGAAAGTGATAACTCAAGAGACTCTCTATATGAAGAACATGGTGCTACTCTGAAGCACAAGTGTGGTAAAAGGATAGTAATATTGCCCCTTCTCTCTTTTTCTCTCATTTTTTCTTTTTTTTTCTTTTTTTGGTGGGCTTCTTTAGCCTCTTTTTTTTATTTGGGCTTCTTTGGCCTCTTTTTTTTTAAAGTCCGGAGACTCATCCCAACTTGTGAGGGAATCATAGCTTCCATCATCCTTTCTTCACATGGGACAATGTTCTAATAATGATGATCATCACACTTTTATTTACTTACAACTCAATATTACAACTCGATACTAGAACAAAGATATGACTCTATATGAATGCCTCCGGCGGTGTACCGGGATGTGCAATGATCTAGCGTAGCAATGACATCAAAAAACGGACAAGCCATGAAAACATCATGTTGGCTATCTTACGATCATGCAAAGCAATATGACAATGAATGCTCAAGTCATGTATATGAAGATGATGGAAGTTGCATGGCAATATATCTCGGAGTGGCTATGGAAATGCCATAATAGGTAGGTATGGTGGCTGTTTTGAGGAAGATATAAGGAGGATTATGTGGGATAGAGCGTATCGTATCACAGGGTTTGGATGCACCGGCGAAGTTTGCACCAACTCTTGAGGTGAGAAAGGGCAATGCACGGTACCGAAGAGGCTAGCGATGATGGAAGGGTGAGAGTGCATATAATCCATGGACTCAACATTAGTCATAAAGAACTCACATACTTATTGTAAAAATCTATTAGTCATCAAAATAAAGTACTAAGTGCATGCTCCTAGGGGGTAGATTGGTAGGAAAAGACCATCGCGCGTCCCCGACCGCCACTCATAAGGAAGACAATAAATAAATAAATCATGCTCTGACTTCATCACATAACAGTTCACCATACGTGCATGCTACGAGAATAAAAAAATTCAACACAAGTATTTCTACAATCCACAACTACCCACTAGCATGAATCTAATATCGCCATCTTTATATCACAAAACTATTGCAAGGAATCAAACATATCCTATTTAGTGATCTACAAGTTTGTAGGATTTTATGACTAACCATGTGAATGACCAATTCATGTCATCTCTCTAAATAGATATAAGTGAGGCAAGAGAGTTTAATTCTTTCTACAAAAGATATGCCCACGCTCTAACAAATATAAGTGAAGCAAAATAGCATTCTACAAATGGCGGTTTTCTATGTGTAGGGAAACAGGCAATCCAAACTTCAAATGATATAAGTGAAGCACATGAAGCATTCTATAAAGCCATACTCAAAAGATATAAGTGAAGTGAAAAGAGCATTCTACAAATCAACCATGTACTATCTCATACCAGCATGATGCATCAAAGAAAAGTGAAAACTAAATGCAAAAGACGCTCCAAGATTTGCACATATCACATGAACGAAACGAAACCGAAATCATACCGATACTTGTTGAAGAAAGATGGGATGCCTTCCGGGGCATCCCCAAACTTAGACGCTTGAGTCTCCTTGAATATTTACTTGGGGTTCCTTGGGCATCCCCAAGCTTGAGCTATTGCCCCTTCTCCTTCTCCCCACATTGAGACCTCCTCGATCTTCGAACACTTCATCCACACAAAACTCAACAGAAAGCTCGGTAAAATCCGTTAGTATAATAAATCAAATCACTACTCTAAGTACTGTTGAAAACCAATTCATATTTTGTTTTTGCATTGTATCTACTGTAATATAATTTTTCCATGGCTTAATCCACTTATAGAAATCGATAGTTTCATCAAAACAAGCAAACTATGCATTAAAAATAGAATCTGTCTTAAACATGACAGTATGTAGTAATCTGAACATTCACCATAGTTATGGTACTCCAAAAATTCTGAAAAAATTAGGAAAAATAAACAATTTGTATAGCAAGACAGTGCAAAAAGTTTCAGAACTGTTTGACATTCCAGTAAAAAATGTAAAATTGCGCACTACAGCCAAAGTTTATGTCTTGCACTGCACAAACCAACAAGCAATGTAAACATCCTAAAGGCAAGTCTTGGTACATTATTTTTATTTTTAAAATTTATAAAATCACACAACAGAAATAAATGACTCTCTAAAACTTCCGGGTTGTCTCCCTGGCAGCGCTTTGTTTAAAGCCATTAAGCTAGGCATAGGGTGCTCAAGTAATGAATCCACCTGGATCCCAAGGTATATCAAAGCCAATTTGAATTAGCAATGATTTGGCATTTAGTAGTGATCACAAAGCAACATATATCATGTAATGACGAAGTCTAACTCTATTCCTATGCATCGGCATGTCATAAAAGAACAATTCATGCACACAAAGTAAAGGCCAATGCATAGCATAAGAAGTTTCTTGCAATTTTATCATATTGGAAACATGGAGAGGCGGAGATGTACTTCCCCTCTCATAATAATTGCAAGTAGGAGCAGCAAGCACATGCATATTATATTCATCAAAATCATCACGTGTGGTAGTGAAACGCAACCCATCAATATAATCCTTAATAAGGGCAAACTTCTCCGATATAGTGTAGTCGGGAGAATTCAAAAAGATAATAGGACTATCATGTGTGGGTGCAATAGCAACAATTTCATGTTTAACATAAGGAACTATAGCAAGTTCATCTCCATAAGCATAATTCATATTGGCATCTTGGCCACAAGCATAGCAAGCATCATCAAAAAGGGATATTTCAAAAGAATCAACGGGATCATAACAATCATCATAGCATTCATCCTTCGGTAAATTCGAAGGGAAATTAAACAATGTATGAGTTGAAGAGTTTCTCTCATTAGAAGGTGGGCACGGATAGCTAATCCGCTCTTCCTCCTTTTGTTCTTCGCTCTCCTCATCATCTTTTTCATCCAATGAGCTCACAGTTTCATCAATTTCTTCTTCCATAGACTCCTGAAAAATATTAGTCTCTTCTTGGACAGCGGAGGAGTCCTCAATATATGGTTTGACATAGGCATTAGAAGCATAATTATCATAACAATATTTAAGTATGGCAAAATTTTCAGATTTGTAAAGAGTAGCATCATACTTTCCAATCAAAGAAGCAATTTCATAAACACCCTTAAAAGCAACAAATTCTTCAATTTGTTGAACATCATAGTAATTATAAACACCCTTAGCATACGAAGATACGATTCCATTATCACTAAACTCACATTGGTAGGGAAGGTGTTTCTTAGGGTCTTCAGAACAACAAGTAAAATCATATATTTCACATAAATCCCAAGCATAGCATTGCAAACTATGAATTTGATCCAGTAAAAGTTTCCCTTTTTGAGATAAGCGGTGTCGCACATAACAAGCATGATCATCTAAAGATTTGTCCTCAACTAAGCTAGTTGGGGTTTCAGCACGAGCACATAGGGATCGAAGATGATCCAAGTAAAAAGCTTCAGGAATGTGATAAATTTTGAGTGGTTCTTCAACCATTGGTGTAGTAGGTACAACTAATTTATTTGGTATTTTGCATTTCCTACCCATAACTAAAGATAGAAAACAAGAGCACAAAATAAAAACTACTTAGTGATAAAGCAAACAAGCACACCCGAGAATATTCACCCCACGCTATAACTCCCTGGCAACGGCGCCAGAAAAAGGTCTTGATAACTCACAAGTATAGGGGATCAATTGTAGCCTCTTTTGATAAGTAAGAGTGTCGAACCCAACGAGGAGCTAAAGGTAGAACAAATATTCCCTCAAGTTCTATCGACCACCGATACAACTCTACGCACGCTTAACGTTTAGAACAAGTATGAAACTAGAAGTACTTTGTAGGTGTTGTTGGATAGGTTTGCAAGATAATAAAGAGCACGCAAATAAAAAGTAGGGACTATGTAGATGAAGACACAACTAAGTTAGTTTTAGTAGAGAGCTTGTTGTCACACAAGAAAGTTATTTGTCCCTAGGCAATCGATAACTAGACCGGTAATCATTATTGCAATTTTATTTGAGGGAGAGGCATAAGCTAACACACTTTCTCTTCTTGGATCATATGCACTTATGATTGGAACTCTAGCAAGCATCCACAACTACTAAAGATCATTAAGGTAAAACCCAACCATAGCATTAAAGTATCAAGTCCTCTTTATTCCCATACACAAACAACCTACTTACTCGGGTATGTGCTTCTGTCACTCACGCCACCCACCATAAGCAAAGCATGAACATATTGCAAACCCTACAGCGGGGATCCCTCACGCTTGCGCGACACGGAGAGCACCAATAATAAAACATGCAACTCAAACCAATCACGATCATCAATTAACCCATAGGACAAAACGGATCTACTCAAACATCATAGGATAGCCATACATCATTGGGAAATAATATATAGCATTGAGCACCATCTTTAAGTAGAGATTACAACAGGTAAAAGAGGGGTTACACCACTGCATAGAGGGGGGAAGAGTTGGTGATGACGGTGGTGAAGTTGTTGGTGTAGATCGTTATCGCGATGATGGCCCCAGCGGCGTTTCGGCGCCACCGGGAGTGAGGGGGGGAAGGCCCCCCTTCTTCTTCTTCTTCCTTGACCTTCTCCCTAGATGGGAGAAGGGTTTCCCCTCTGGTCCTTGGTCTCCATGGCATGGGAGGGGCGAGAGCCCCTCCGAGATTGGATTTGTCTCTCTGTCTCTCTCTGTTTGTGCGTTCCCAGATCTGGCCTTTCACCATTTCTTATATTCCCGGAGATCCGTAACTCCGATTGGATTGAAATTTGAACATGATTTTTATCCGGACATTAGCTTTCTTGCGGTGAAAGATGGGCACGAACCACCTTACGGGGTGTCCACGAGGGTTAGGGGCGTTCCCCCTGCCTCGTGGCCCGCTCGGGCATTGTCTCGCGTTGATTCCACTTCCCAAAATTCACATATATTCCAAAAAAACTGCGTTAGTTTTTATCCCGTTTGGACTCCGTTTGATATGGATTTTCTGCGAAACAAAAAAACATGCAACAAATAGGAACTGGGAATGGGCACTGGATCAATATGTTAGTCCCAAAAATAGTATAGAAAGTTGCCAAAAGTATATGAAAGTTGTAGAATATTGGCATGGAACAATCAAAAATTATAGATACGATGGAGACGTATCATAGTGGTTTGTGCGTTTCTCTCGTCCGCACTGGTGTGTGCGAGTTGTGTTCACTAATTGAACCCGAGCAAGGCGTTTGCTTACTGAACCCGAGTGATCATTCTCGCCCTCGCACTACGTACTGAACCCGATCGATCAATCCCTCGCACTACATATTGAACCCGATCGATCCCTTCACTGCTAACTGAACCAGAGCGATTCCTTAGCGGGTGCTAACTGAACCTGATTCATCGATCCTTCTCGCTTCTTACTAAAATCGATCGAGCCCCATGCGAGATATAGCTGTCCGATGTTGGGTTGCCTCTCGATGAATAGTGCGCATTGCTGCCTCGTGCGTGATACACGTAGACTCGAGTCGAGACGCATCGATCGAGCCAGTTGGTTGGCTGTGGATGAACCGTTCCCCTTGCTGCCACCCGCTCGTACGCCCCACCCTAGCCTGGGGGTGTTGGGGAACGCAGTAATTTCAAAAAAATTCCTACGCACACGCAAGATCATGGAGATGCATAGCAACGAGAGGGGAGAGTGTTGTCCACGTACCCTCGTAGACCGAAAGCGGAAGCCTTAGCACAACGCGGTTGATGTAGTCGTACGTCTTCACGATCTGACCGATCAAGTACCGAACGCACGGCACCTCCGAGTTCAGCACACGTTCAGCCCGATGACGTCCCTCTAACTCCGATCCAGCCGAGTGTTGAGGGAGAGTTTCGTCAGCACGACGGCGTGGTGACGATGTTGATGTTCTACCGACGCAGGGCTTCACCTAAGCACGGCTGCAGTATTATCAAGGTGGACTATGGTGGAGGGGGGCACCGCACACGGCTAAGAGATTAATGATCTAATGTTGTGTCTCTAGGGTGCCCCCTTGCCCCATGTATATAAAGGAGCAAGGGGGAGGGTGTGGCCGGCCAGGGCTAGGCGCGCCAGGAGGAGTCCTACTCCCACCGGGAGTAGGACTCCCCCCTTTCCTATTTGGATTAGGAATTGGGAGAAGGAAAGAGGGGGGCCGGCCCCCTTGCCCTAAACCAATCCGGTTTGGGCCTAGGGGGGCGCACCCCATACTCCTCTTGCTGCCCTCCTTTTCTACTAAGGCCCATGTAGGCCCATTAAGCTCCCGGGGGGTTCCGGTAACCTCCCAGTAGTCCAGTAAAATCCCGATTTCACCTGGAACACTTCCGATATCCAAATATGGGCTTACAATATATCAATCTTCATGTCTCGACCATTTCGAGACTCCTCGTCATGTCCGTGATCACATCCGGGACTCCGAACAACCTTCGGTACATCAAAACATATAAACTCATAATAAAACTGTCATCGTAACGTTAAGCGTGCGGACCCTACGGGTTCGAGAACTATGTAGAGACACGTCTCCGGTCAATAACCAATAGCGGAACCTGGATGCTCATATTGGCTCCTACATATTCTATGAAGATCTTTATCGGTTAAACCGCATAACAACATACATTGCTCCCTTTGTCATCGGTATGTTACTTGCCCGAGATTCGATCATCGGTATCTCAATACCTAGTTCAATCTCGTTACCGGCAAGTCTCTTTACTCGTTCCGTAATACATCATCCCGCAACTAACTCATTAGTTGCAATGCTTGCAAGGCTTAAGTGATGTGCATTACCGAGAGGGCCCAGAGATACCTCTCCGACAATCGGAGTGACAAATCCTAATCTCGAAATACGCCAACCCAACAAGTACCTTCAGAGACACCTATAGAGCACCTTTATAATCACCCAGTTACGTTGTGACGTTTGGTGGCACATAAAGTGTTCCTCCGATAAACGGGAGTTGCATAATCTCATAGTCATAGGAACATGTATAAGTCATGAAGAAAGCAATAACGACAAACTAAACGATCAAGTGCTAAGCTAATGGAATGGGTCAAGTCAATCACATCAGTCTCCTAATGATGTGATCCCGTTAATCAAATGACAACTCATGTCTATGGTTAGGAAACATAACCATCTTTGATCAACGAGCTAGTCAAGTAGAGGCATACTAGTGACACTCTGTTTGTCTATGTATTCACACATGTATTATGTTTCCGGTTAATACAATTCTAGCATGAATAATAAACATTTATCATGATATAAGGAAATAAATAATAACTTTATTATTGCCTCTAGGGCATATTTCCTTCAGTCTCCCACTTGCACTAGAGTCAATAATCTAGTTCACATCGCCATGTGATTTGACATCAATAGTTCACATCACCATGTGATTAACACCCATAGTTCAAATCGTCATGTGACCAACACCCAAAGGGTTTACTAGAGTCAATAATCTAGTTCACATTGCTATGTGATTAATACCCAAAGAGTACTAAGGTGTGATCATGTTTTGCTTGTGAGGGAAGTTTGTCAACGGGTCTGCCACATTCAAATCCATACGTATTTTGCAAATTTCTATGTCAACAATGCTCTGTATGGAGCTACTCTAGCTAATTGCTCCCACTTTCAATATGTATCCAGATTGAGACTTAGAGTCATCGGGATCAGTGTCAAAACTTGCATCGACGTAACCCTTTACGACGAACCTTTTGTCACCTCATAATCGAGAAACATATCCTTATTCCACTAAGGATAATTTTGACCAATGTCCACTGATCTACTCCTAGATCACTATTGTACTCCCTTGCCAAACTCAGGGTAGGGTATACAATAGGTCTGGTACACAACATGGCATACTTTATAGAACCTATGGTTGAGGCATAGGGAATGACTTTCATTCTCTCTCTATCTTCTACCGTGGTCGGGTTTTGAGTCTTACTCAACTTCACACCTTGTAACACAGGCAAGAACTCCTTTTTGATTGTTCTATTTTGAACTACTTCAAAATATTGTCAAGGTATGTACTCATTGAAAAACTTATCAAGCGTCTTGATCTATCTCTATAGATCTTGATGCTCAATATGTAAGCAGCTTCATCGGGGTCTTTCTTTGAAAAAAAACCCCTTTCAAACATTCCTTTATGCTTTGCAGAATAATTCTACATCATCTCCGATCAACAATATGTCATACATATACTTATCAAAAATGTTGTAGTGCTCCCACTCACTTTCTTGTAAATATAGGCTTCACTGCAAGTCTGTATAAAACTATATGCTTTGATCAACTTATCAAAACGTATATTCCAACTCTGAGATGCTTGCACCAGTCCATAGATGGATCGCTGGAGCTTGCATATTTTGTTAGTACCTTTAGGATTGACAAAACCTTCTGGTTGCATCATATACAACTCTTCTTTAATAAATCCATTAAGGAATGCAATTTTGTTTATCCATTTGCCAGATTTCATAAAATGTGGCAATTTCTAACATGATTCGGACAGACTTAAGCATAGATACGAGTGAGAAACTCTCATCGTAGTCAACACCTTGAACTTGTCAAAAACCTTTTTGCGACAATTATAGCTTTGTAGATAGTAACACTACTATCAACGTCCGTCTTCCTCTTGAAGATCCATTTAATCTTAATGGCTCACCGATCAATGGGCAAGTCAATCAAAGTCCATACTTTGTTCTCATACATGGATCGCATCTCAGATTTCATGGCCTCAAGCCATTTCGCGGAATCTGGGCTCATCATCGCTTCCTCATAGTTCGTAGGCTCGTCATGGTCAAGTAACATGACCCCCAGAACAGGATTGCCGTACCACTCTGGTGCGGATCTCACTCTGGTTTACCTACGAGGTTCGGTAGCAACTTGATCTGAAGTTACATGATCATCATCATTAGCTTCCTCACTAATTGGTGTAGTAGTCACAAGAACATATTTCTGTGATGAACTACTTTCCAATAAGGGAGCGGGTACAGTTACCTCATCAAGTTCTACTTTCCTCCCACTCACTTCTTTCGAGAGAAACTCCTTCTCTAGAAAGGATACATTCTCAGCAACGAATATCTTGCCTTCGGATCTGTGATAGAAGGTGTACCCAACATTTTCTTTTGGGTATCCTATGAAGATTTACTTCTCCGATTTGGGTTCGAGCTTATCAGGTTGAAGCTTTTTCACATAAGCATCGCAGCCCCAAACTTTTAGAAACGACAACTTTGGTTTCTTGCCAAACCACAGTTCATAAGGCGTCTTCTCAACGGATTTCGATGGTGCCCTATTTAACGTGAATGTGGCCGTCTCTAAAGCATAACCCCAAAACGATAGCGGTAAATCCGTAAGAGACATCATATATCGCACCATATCTAATAAAGTACGGTTATGACGTTCGGACACACCATTACACTATGATGTTCCAGGTGGCGTGAGTAGTGAAACTATTTCATATTGTTTTAACTGAAGGCCAAACTCGTAACTCAAATATTTTACTTCTGCGGTCATATTGTAGAAACTTTTCTTGTTATGATGATTCTCCACTTCACTCTGAAATTCTTTGAACTTTTCAAATGTTTCAGACTTGTGTTTCATTAAGTAGATATACCCATATCTGCTCAAATCATCTGTGAAGGTCAGAAAATAATGATACTTGCCGTGAGCCTTAACACTCATCGGACCGCATACATTAGTATGTATTATTTCCAATAAGTCAGTTGCTCGCTCCATTGTTCCGGAGAACGGAGTCTTAGTCATCTTGCCCATGAGGCATGGTTCGCAAGGATCAAGTGATTCATAATCAAGTGATTCCAAAAGTCCATCGGCATGGAGTTTCTTCATGCGCTTTACACCAATATGACCTAAACGGCAGTGCCACAAATAAGTTGCACTATCATTATTAACTTTGCATCTTTTGGTTTCAATATTATGAATATATGTATCACTATGATCGAGATCCAACGAACCATTTTCATTGGGTGTGTAACCATATAAGGTTTTGTTCATGTAAACAGAACAACAATTTATTCTCTTACTTAAATGAATAACCATATTGCAATAAACATGAACAAATCATATTCATGCTCAACACAAACACCAAATAACACTTATTTAGGTTCAACACTAATCCCGAAAGTATAGGGAGTGTGCAATGATGATCATATCAATCTTGGAACCACTTCCAACACACATCATCACTTCACCCTTAACTAGTCTCTGTTCATTCTGCAACTCCCATTTTGAGTTACTACTCTTAGCAACTGAACCAGTATCAAATACCGAGGGGTTGCTACGAACACTAGTAAAATACACATCAATAATCTGTATATCAAATATACCTTTGTTCACTTTGCCATCCTTCTTATCCGCCAAATACTTGGGGCAGTTCCGCTTCTAGTGACCAGTCTCTTTGCAGTAGAAGCACTTAGTCTCAGGCTTAGGACCAGACTTGGGCTTCTTCACTTGAGCAGCAACTTGCTTGTTGTTCTTCTTGAAGTTCCCCTTCTTCCCTTTGCCCTTTTCTTGAAACTAGTGGTCTTGTCTACCATCAACACTTGATATTTTTCTTGATTTCTACCTTCGTTGATTTCAGCATTACGAAGAGCTTGGGAATTGTTTCCGTTATCCCTTGCATATCATAGCTCATCACGAAGTTCTACTAACTTGGTGATGGTGACTAGAGAATTCTGTCAATCACTATTTTATCTGGAAGATTAACTCCCACTTGATTCAAGCGATTGTAGTACCCAGACAATCTGAGTACATGCTCACTGCTTGAGCTATTCTCCTCCATCTTTTAGCTATAGAACTTGTTGGAGACTTCATATCTCTCAACTCGGGTATTTACTTGAAATATTAACTTCAACTCCTGGAACATCTCATATGGTCCATGACGTTCAAAACGTCTTTGAAGTCCCGATTCTAAGCCGTTTAAGCATGATGCACTAAACTATCAAGTAGTCATCTTATTGAGCTAGTCAAACGTTCATAACGTCTGCATCTGCTCCTACAATAGGTCTGTCACCTAGCGATGCATTAAGGACATAATTCTTCTGTGCAGCAATGAGGATAATCCTCAGATCACAGATCCAATCCGCATCATTGCTACTAACATCATTCATCTTAGTTTTCTCTAGGAACATATCAAAAATAAAACAGGGGAGCTAAACGCGAGCTATTGATCTACAACATAGATATGCTAATACTACCAGGACTAAGTTCATGATAAATTTAAGTTCAATTAATCATATTACTTAAGAACTCCCACTTAGAAAGACATCCCTCTAATCCTCTAAGTGATCACGTGATCCAAATCAAGTAAACCATGTCCGATCATCACGTGAGATGGAGTAGTTTGAATGGTGAACATCACTATGTTGATCATATCTACTATATGATTCACGCTCGACCTTTCGGTCTCCGTGTTCCGAGGCCATATCTGTTATATGCTAGGCTCGTCAAGTTTAACCTGAGTATTCCGCGTGTGCAACTGTTTTGCACCCGTTGTATTTGAACGTAGATCCTATCACACCCGATCATCACGTGGTGTCTCAACACGAAGAACTTTCACAACGGTGCATACTCAGGGAGAACACTTATACTTTTGATAATTTAGTGAGGGATCATCTTATAATGCTACCGTCAATCAAAGCAAGATAAGATGCATAAAAGATAAACATCACATGCAATCGATATAAGTGATATGATATGGCCATCATCATCTTGTGTTTGTGATCTCCATCTCCGAAGCACCGTCATGATCACCATCGTCACTAGCGGGACACCTTGATCTCCATCGTAGCATCGTTGTTGTCTCGCCAATCTTTATGCTTCCACGACTATCGCTACCGCTTAGTGATAAAGTAAAGCATTACAGGGCGATTGTATTGCATACAATAAAGCGACAACCATATGGCTCCTGCCAGTTACCGATAACTTGGTTACAAAACATGATCATCTCATACAATATAGCATCACGTCTTGACCATATCACATCACAACATGCCCTGCAAAAACAAGTTAGACGTCCTCTACTTTGTTGTTGCAAGTTTTACGTGGCTGCTACGGGCTTAGCAAGAACCGTTCTTACCTATGCATCAAAACCACAATGATAGTTTGTCAAGTTGGTGCTGTTTTAACCTTCGCAAGGACCGGGCGTAGCCACACTCGGTTCAACTAAAGTTGGAGAAACTGACACCCGCCAGCCACCTGTGTGCAAAGCACGTTGGTAGAACCAGTCTCGCGTAAGCGTACGCGTAATGTCGGTCTGGGCCGCTTCATCCAACAATACCTCCGAACCAAAGTATGACATGCTGGTAAGCAGTATGACTTATATCGCCCACAACTCACTTGTGTTCTACTCGTGCATATAACATCAACACATAAAACCTGGCTCGGATGCCACTGTTGGGGAACATAGTAATTTCAAAAAAAATCCCACGCACACACAAGATCATGGTGATGCATAGCAACGAGAGGGGAGAGTGTTGTCCACGTACCCTCGTAGACCGGAAGCGGAAGCGTTAGCACAACGCGGTTGATGTAGTCGTACGTCTTCACGATCCGACCAATCAAGTACCGAACGCACGACACCTCCGAGTTCAGCACAAGTTCAGCCCGATGAAGTCCCTCTAACTCCGATCCAGCCGAGTGTTGAGGGAGAGTTTTGTCAGCACGACGGCGTGGTGACGATGTTGATGTTCTACCGATGCAGGGCTTCGCCTAAGCACCGTTATAGTATTATCGAGGTGGACTATGGTGGAAGGGGGCACCGCACACGGCTAAGAGATTAATGATCTAATGTTGTGTCTCTAGGGTGCCCCCTGCCCCTATATATAAAGGAGCAAGGGGGGGGTGCGGCCGGCTAGGGCTAGGCGCGCCAGGCAGAGTCCTACTCCCATCGGGAGTAGGACTCCCCCCTTTCCTATTTGGATTAGGACTTGGGAGAAGGAAAGAGGGGGGCCGGCCCCCTTGCCCTAAACCAATTTGGTTTGGGCCTAGGGAGGGTGCGCCCCATACTCCTCTTGCTGCCCTCCTTTTCTACTAAGGCCCATGTAGGCCCATTAAGCTCCCGGGGGGTTCCGGTAACCTCCCAGTAGTCCGGTAAAATCCTGATTTCACCCGGAACACTTCCGATATCCAAATATAGGCTTCCAATATATCAATCTTCATGTCTCGACCATTTCGAGACTCCTCGTCATGTCCGTGATCACATCTGGGACTCCGAACAACCTTCGGTACATCAAAACATATAAACTCATAATAAAACTGTCATCGTAATGTTAAGCGTGCGGACCCTACGGGTTCGACAACTACGTAGACATGACCGAGACACGTCTCCGGTCAATAACCAATAGCGGAACCTGGATGCTCATATTGGCTCCTACATATTCTACAAAGATCTTTATCGGTCAAACCGCATAACAACATACGTTGTTCCCTTTGTCATCGGTATGTTACTTGCCCGAGATTCGATCGTCAGTATCTCAATACCTAGTTCAATCTCGTTACCGGCAAGTCTCTTTACTCGTTCCGTAATACATCATCCCGCAACCAACTCATTAGTTGCAATGCTTGCAAGGCTTAAGTGATGTGCATTACCGAGAGGGCCCAGAGATACCTCTCTGACAATCGGAGTGACAAATCCTAATCTCGAAATACGCCAACCCAACAAGTACCTTCGGAGACACCTGTAGAGCACCTTTATAATCACCCAGTTACGTTGTGACATTTGGTGGCACACAAAGTGTTCCTCCGGCAAACAGGAGTTGCATAATCTCATAGTCATAGGAACATGTATAAGTCATGAAGAAAGCAATAGCAACAAACTAAGCGATCAAGTGCTAAGCTAACGGAATGGTTCAAGTCAATCACATCATTCTCCTAATGATGTGATCCTGTTAATCAAATGACAACTCATGTCTATGGTTAGGAAACATAACCATCTTTGATCAACGAGCTAGTCAAGTAGAGGCATACTAGTGACACTCTGTTTATCTATGTATTCACACATGTATTATGTTTCCGGTTAATACAATTCTAGCATGAATAATAAACATTTATCATGATATAAGGAAATAAATAATAACTTTATTATTGTCTCTAGGGCATATTTCCTTCAGGGGGTTGGATGAACAAGACCTCAACCGTGTAGGAGGTTACCACTGGATGAACAAGACGTCGAGGAGGCCGCCACACCCTAGTCGGTTGGGGGTGGATGAACAGGACCCCGTGGAGGCTGGATGAACAGTAGCCGGTGGAGACTGGAGGAAGTCGACGGTGGATAAACAATAGTCGATGGAGGATGGAGGAAGTCGACGGTGGATGAACGTTAGCCCATGGAGTCCCATTTTGCGGTATGACACAACCCCTCCCGATGAACATGACCCTGTTTCGATCGTAGGCGGTTGGCGAGAAGTCTGTTTCATCTGTTTTGCGGCACGCCACACCCCTCCCAATGAACAACACCTTGTTTCGACTGTAGGAAGTTGGCGAGATGTCTGTTTCCTCGGTTTTGTGGTATGTCACACCCCTCCCGATGAACAACACCTCATTTCAACCGTAGGCGGTCCAACAAAATGTCGTTTCTTCCATTTTGCGGTATGCCAGCTCCCATTTTGGCTGTTCCGTCCAAGCCGATTGGCTCCCGATGAACAGAATGCATTCCGACCCAGTCGCTTGGCACCCAATGAACGCGATGCTGCTTCCTCCATTCCGACCTAGCTGATTGGCTCCTGATGAACAGGATGCCGCGGCTGTACGCGTTCGAGACCCCGCATGTATGTACGTATGTAGCCGTGTCGCAAACGTGTTTACTTTCTTGCAGCGTGGTTGTACATACGTGTACATGATATAGATGGTACTGCGTGACATGGTACGTATGTCGGCGGCTCTACTAGGATAGGTATCGCACCTAACTCGACCACGGTTCATGAGACCGATCGACCAGTATGTACCTATACATGTTTGTGATGAGACACATAACGCTACGTACGCTTCGACCAGGTGGGTCCTGTAGGATCGAAAGTATGTCTAGAGGGGGGTGATTAGACTACCTGACCAAATAAAAATCTAGCATTTTCCCAATTTTCAGTCTTGGCGGATTTTAGCAATTTATCACAAGTCAAGCAATCAACCTACACATGCAATTCTAAGAGTATAGCAGCGGAATGTAAATCATTGCATATGAAGGTAAATGGGAGGAGTTTAGAGGGAGAAAATGCAATGTAGACACGGAGTTTTTTGGCATGGTTCCGATAGGTGGTGCTATCGTACATCCACATTGATGGATACTTCAACCCATGAAGGGTAACGATTGCGAGTCCACAGAGGGCTCCACCCACGAACGGTCCACGAATAAGCAACCTTGTCTATCCCACCATGGCCATCGCCCACGAAGGACTTTCCTTACTTGGGTAGATCTTCACGAAGTAGGCAATCTCCTTGCCCTAACAAACTCTTTGGTTCAACTCCACAATCTTGACGGAGGCTCCCAAGTTACACCTAACCAATCTAGGAGACACCACTCTCCAAAAGGTAATAGATGGTGTGTTGATGATGAACCCCTTGCTCTTGTGCTTCAAATGATAGTCTCCCCAACACTCAACTCTCTCTCACAGATTTGGATATGGTGGAAAGATGGTTTGAGTGGAAAGCAACTTGGGGAAGGCTAGAGATCAAGATTCTTGTGGTTGGATTGGAATATCTTGGTCTCAACACATGAGTAGGTGGTTCTCTCTCAGAAAATGAATGCTGGAAGTGTAGGCACGTTCTGATGGCTCTCTCCACGAATGGAGGATGGGTGGAGGGGTATATATAGCCTCCACACAAAATCTAACCGTTACACACAATTTTCCAAACTCGGTGGGACCGAATAGTGAAACTCGGTCAGACCGATATGGTTCAAAATGTGAACATTAGGCTTTTCGGTGGGACCGACATGTCAACTCGGTGGGACCGATTGTGTTAGGGTTAGGGCATAACGTAATCTCGATGAGACCGATTACATGAACTCGGTGAGACCGATTTTTGTAATAGGCAAACAGAGAGTTGGCCAGGCAAACTCGGTGGGACTGATCGCTCATTTTGGTGAGACCAAAACATTACGAAAAGGAAACAGAGAGTTTGCATTGCGAACGCGGTGGGACCAATCGCTCATATTGGTTAGATAGTCTCGTTACGAAGGGAAATAGAGAGTTTGCAACCCCATCTCGGTGAGATTGAGATCCCTATCGGTGAGACCGAACTGATTAGGGTTTCTGGCTATGGCTATGTCAAATGAACTCGGTGGCACCGGATAGATCAAATCGGTGAGACAGAGTTTGACTTTTGGTTTGGGACATATGAGGATATGAGAAAGTGGTTGAGGGCTTTTGGAGCATATCACTAAGCATTTTGAGCAAGCAAGCCATTAAGCAACACCTCATCCCTTTTAATAGTATTGGCTTTTCCTATGGACTCAATGCGATCTTGGATCACTAAAATGAAAATGTAGAGTCTTGAGCTTGTGCCAATATGTGTCCTTAGCATTTTGAGGGGTCCACATCTCTAGTCCATGCCATGCCAGTCATTGAACTTTCTGAAATGATTATCTTGAAAGAATATTAATCCAATGAGCTATATGTTGTTAATAATTACCAAAACCACCCAAGGATTAGTTGCACTTTCAATCTCCCCCTTTTTGGTAATTGATGACAACATATAGATCAAAGATTCAACAAATGATAATAAGAATGAAATATATCGTGGCTTTGAGAAGTATGTGATAAGAAAGAGCTCCCCCTAAATTTGTGCATTATTTGAAATTTTCTTTTGAATGCAAATGCACACTCGATTAAGATCATGGGTTACTCTTCCATGTCACATACATCTTAGTGGAGTGCTCAAAATGATAGAATAATAAAAACACTCATCACCAAGACAAAGTGAATGATCATCATACATGAGAGATAGATAATATCATCATCCAAGCACAAGCATTAACATATGATATGATCAAACACATGACCATACAAGTATCTCACACACACATAAAATATCATCCAAGCAAGCAAACAAATAAGTAGCAAACAAGATAGCAAAAAGAAGCAAAGCTCTCTCTCTCTCTCTCTCTCGAAACCTATGATCTATACACTTTCTCCCCCTTTGGCAACAAGTTACCAAAAAGCTCGAAAATGCATAGTGCTATGCGGCTCTCTAAGCTTGATCTTCGGGAGGTGGCGTGGAGAGGACTCCTGCGACGAATGCATCTGTTGAGGTTGTAGGAGCTGGTGGAGTTACAAACGGAGGGGCAACTGAAGCTATGGCTATAGGTGCTGAAGTAGTAGCTCTAGTGCCTGTCACTGGCACTGCTGCAGATCTTTGTGCCCTAGGCACTCTGTGAAAAGCTTCAGTGGTAGCTTTCCCTTTTCTCTATCCAGCTTCATCCTAGAGCTGCTCAACAGTTGTTTGCATCTCTGTGACCCTGAGGTCTAGATCATAAAACTCTGTTTCAATGATCCTTTTAAGGCTCTCTTTATTTTGAGTCGGGGTGGCCAATCCTTTCTCAATCCTCAAAGTGGCTTGAATAAGATATCCAAGTTGATCCTATTTTGACTTGAGAAAAACTTGTTAAGCCTCTTCAGCACTTGGCATCTTGGTTGCCTTCTCTGCTTTTGCCTTCTCCCTCTTCTCTTGAGCCTGTGCAGATGTACACTACAAAAAAAAGACACATCCATGACATTTTGGGCCGAACGGAATTTTTTCTGTCATACTTATGACACTTCTATGACGATAACTGTGACAAAACTCGGTATCATCATAGATGTGGTGGGCTCCTACTTCTATGAAAAAAAATCATGACAGAAAAATGGGCTTTTTGTCCTGGGCGGGCCGGAGACGCAGCTGCATGACATTCTTTGGGCCATCCATGACAGAAAAAACAAATGGTAGAAGCGAGGGCGAGGAAAATATCGGGGAGTTCCCGGTTACGGTGGGTGGTCGGGGCCGAGCGATGTGTGTTTCTCTCGTATGTATGCGCGCGTGTGCGAGGTGTTGGGCTCTAACTGAACCCGAGCAATTGCACTGCAGGCTATGTGTTACTGAACCGGAGCGATCGATCGATCCCTTGTTGTTAACTGAACCCGAGTGATTCCTTCGGTACTGCTGCTAACTGAAGCCGATCGAACATCGCTGCCTCCTTCCCTTGATGAACAGTGAGCGTTGTTGAGGGGGTTTGGATGAACAGTTCCCGGTGGGGGTTGGATGAACAGGACCCCGTGGTAGAAGAGGCAGTTCCCGCTGGATGAACAGTACCCCGATCGACCGAGACGGTGGATGAACAGGACCCTCGTGGAGGGCTGGATGAACAGGACCACGTGGAGGGCTGGATGAACAGTAGCCGGTGGAGGGCTGGTTGAATAGTAGCTGATAACCCACAAGTATAGGGGATCGCAACCGTTTTTTGGGGTAGAGTATTCAACCCAAATTTATTGATTCGACACAAGGGGAGCCAAAGAATATTCTCAAGTATTAGCAGTTGAGTTGTCAGTTCAACCACACCTGGATAACTTAATATCTGCAGCAAAGTATTTAGTAGCAAAGTAATATGATAGTAGTGGTAATGGTGGTAAAAGGTAACGGTAGCAAAAGTAATATTTTTGGTGTTTTATAGTGATGATAACAATAGCAATGGAAAAGTAAATAAGGGAAGAACAATATATGGAAAGCTCGTAGGCAATGGATCGGTGATAGAGAATTATGCCGGATGCGATCGATCATGTAACAGCCATAACCTAGGGTGACACAAAACTAGCTCCAGTTCATCAATGTAATGTAGGCATGCATTCCGAATATAGTCATATGTGCTTACGGAAAGAACTTGCATACATCTTTTGTCCTACCCTCCCGTGGCAGCGGGGTCCTATTGGAAACTAAGGGATATTAAGGCCTCCTTTTAATAGAGTACCGGACCAAAGCATTAACACATAGTGAATACATGAATTCCTCAAACTACGGTCATCATCGGGAGTGGTCCCAACTATTGTCACTTCGGGGTTGCTGGATCATAACACATAGTAGGTGATTATAGACTTGCAAGATAGGATCAAGAACTCTCATATATTGATGAAAACATAATAGGTTCAGATCTGAAATCATGGCACTCGGGCCCTAGTGACAAGCATTAAGCATAGCAAAGTTATAGCAACATCAATCTCAGAACATAGTGGATACTAGGGATCAAACCCTAACAAAACTAACTCGATTACATGATAAATCTCATCCAGCCCATCACCGTCCAGCAAGACTATGATGGGATTACTCACGCACGGCGGTGAACATCATGAAATTGGTGATGGAGGAAGGTTGATGATGACGATGTCGACGGATTCCCCTCTCTGGAGCCCCGAACGGACTCCGGATCAGCCCTCCCGAGAGAGTTTAGGGCTTGGCGGCGGCTCCGTATTGTAAAATGCGATGAATCCTTCTTTCTGATTTTCCCCCCCGAAAGTGAATATATGGAGTCAAGGTTGAGGTCGGTGGAGCGTCAGGGGCCCACGAGGCAGGGTGGCGCGCCCAGGGGGTAGGCACGCCCCCACCTGCGTGGACAGGGTGTGGGCCCCTGACGTGGATTCTTCTTCCAGTATTTTTTATATATTCCAAAAATAATCTCCGTTGATTTTCAGGTCATTCCGAGAACTTTTATTTCTGCACAAAAATAACACCATGGCAATTCTGCTGAAAACAACATCAGTCCGGGTTAGTTCCATTCAAATCATGCAAGTTAGAGTCCAAAACAAGGGCAAAAGTGTTTGGAAAAGTAGATACGACAAAGACGTATCAACTCCCGCAATCTTAAACCTTTGCTTGTCCTCAAGAAATTCAGTTGATAAACTGAAAGTGATAAAGAAAAAAATTTACAAACTCTGTTTGCTCTTGTTGTTGTAAATACGTAAAGCCAGCATTCAAGTTTTCAGCAAAGATTATGAACTAACCATATTCACAATAACATTTAGGTCTCATGTTTACTCATATCAATGACATAATCAACTAGCGAGCAATAATAATAAATCTCGGATGACAACACTTTCTCAAAACAATCATGATATGATATAACAAGATGGTATCTCGCTAGCCCTTTCTAAGACCGCAAAACATAAATGCAGAGCACCTTTATAGATCAAGGACTGACTAGACATTGTAATTCATGGTAAAAGAGATCCAGTCAAGTCATACTCAATGTAAACTAACAGTAATGGATGCAAAAGCTAGCGGTGCTCTCCAATTGGTGCTTTTTAATAAGAGGATGATGACTCAACATAAAAGTAAATGGACAAGCCCTTCGCAGAGGGAAGCAGGGATTTGTAGAGGTGCTAGAGCTCGGTTTTGAAATAGATATGAATAATATTTTGAGCGGTATACTTTCATTGTCAACATAACAACCAAGAGATCTCGATATCTTCCATGCTACACACATTATAGGCGGTTCCCAAACAGAATGGTAAAGTTTATACTCCCCCTCCACCAACAAGCATCAATCCATGGCTTGCTTAAAACAACAAGTGCCTCCAACTAACAAGAGTCCCAGGGGAGTTTTGTTTGTAGTTATTTTGATTTGATTTGAATAAAGCATGGGACTGGGCATCCCGATGACCAGCCATTTTCTCGTGAGTGAGGAGCGGAGTCCACTCCTCTTGAGAATAACCCGCCTAGCATGGAAGATACAAACATCCCTAGTTGATACATGAGCTATTCGAGCATACAAAACAGAATGTTTATTTGAAGGTTTAGAGTTTGGCACATACAAATTTACTTGGAACGGCAGGTAGATACCGTATATAGGTAGGTATGGTGGACTCATATGGAACAACTTTGCGGTTTATGGAGTTGGATGCACAAGAAGTATTCCCGCTTAGTACAAGTGAAGGCTAGAAAAAGACTAGGAAGCGGCCAACTAGAGAGCGACAATAGTCATGAACATGCATTAAAATTAATCAACACCGAATGCAAGCATGATTAGGATATAATGCACCATGAACATAAATATCGTAGAGGCTATGTTGATTTTTCTTCAACTACATGCATGAACATGTGCCAAGTCAAGCCACTCGAATCGTTCAAAAGAGGATACCACCCTATCATACCACATCACAACCACTTTAATAGCATGTTGTCGCAAGGTAAACCATTATAAACTCCTAGCTAATTAAGCATGGCATAAGAAACTATAATCTCTAATTGTCGTTGCAAATATATCTCTTTCATAATAGGCTGAATCAGGAATGACAGACTAATCATATTTACAAAAACAAGAGAGGTTGTGTTCATACCAGCTTTTCTCATCTCAATCGGTTCATCATATAATCATCATTATTGCCTTTCACTTGCATGACCGAACAATGTGGATAATAATAATAATAGTGTAAGTGCATTGGACTAAGCTGGAATCTGCAAGCATTCAATTCAAGAGAGAAGACAAGGTAATATGGGCTCTTTGTTAGATCAACAATAATGCATATGAGAGCCACTCAACATTTTCATCATGGTCTTCTCCTCTCGACCCCCAAAGGAAAGAAAAGAAACAAAACTATTTACACGGGAAAGCTTGCAACAAGCAAAAGAAGAACGAGAAATCTTTTTGGGTTTTCTTTTTAATTACTACTACTACAGGCATAGAAAGTAAACTAGCTAAAAGCTACAACTATTTTTTTTGGTTTTTCTTAAGGTTTTCAAACACACAAGAAGAAAGCAAAAAAAGGGAAATAAACTAGCATGGATATTACAATGAAAAAGTATGAGCACCGACAACTAGCATGAGTGTGTGAACATGAATGTAATGTTGGTGAGAGATACGTACTCCCCCAAGCTTAGGCTTTTGGCCTAAGTTGGTCTATGGCCACGGTTGGCCTGGCGGATATCCAAAGTAATAGTTGGGGTCGTACTGAGAAGAATCCCCCTGGTGCCACTGGTTGGCGATCTCTTCTGGATTCCACTGATAAACGGACTGCCGGTGAGGATCAAATTGTGGTTCCGGCTCTGGCTCTGTAGCTGGTGTGGGGTTTCGGTAGGCGTGAATGGCATCCGGCGGAACAAGGTACTTGCTGTTCGCGTTGGTCATGGAGGAAGGCGGTGAGGCCTGCATTCTCAGCCAATTCATAGAAATCATCATAAATCCCGGCTGCTCTCAAGAAATCATCACAAGGCCATTCACATAGCCAAACCTCCATGGTGCGAGGGAGATTATACTTGGGCTTCTTGTTCTCTTCACTTTGTTTATCCTTCGAGCTTCGGCTCGATGAGCCCCTCAAAAATCTCTTCATCTTTTTCTGAAAATTTCTGAAATTTTTAGTAACTTCGAAATAAAAGTGAACCAACCTCAACAAAATTGATAGCAACTACTCCTACAAGTTCCTAGAGACTATATCAGGCATTGAAACTACTTTTGACCATATAAATTTGACATGCAAGCTCAAGAATAGGGTCACCTAAGCAGCAAAAATTTGCAATGAATAAAGCACTAGAACAAAAACTAATTGGACCATTGGAGGAGTCACATACCAAAGAACAATCCCCCAAAGCAGTTTTGTGAATGGAGCTTTGAGTAAGGAAATCGAAAATGGCAGCAAGATGAGCTTGGACTCGGGTTTGAGCTGGCTAGTGATGTTTTTGGGAGGAAGAAGGAGTGTGTGGTAGCTTGAATAAGTGGGGGGGGGGGAGCCACCATGGGCCCACGACGCAGGGGGCGCGCCCTGGACCCTCGTGGCCAGGTGCTTGCTCCCCCTGCTGTGTTCTCAGGCCACATACTCTCAAATATTCTAGAAAAAATCGTATTTAATATTTAGGGCATTTGAAGAACTTTTATTTTTGGGGTATTTTTTATTGCATTGATAATTCAGAAAACAGACAGAAAAATACTATTTTTGCTTTATTTAATATAAATAACAAAAAGTAAAAAGAGGGTACAGAGAGTTGTGTTTTCTAAATTCATCCATCTCATGCTCATCAAAAGGAATCCACTAACAAGGTTGATCAGGTCTTGTTAACAAACTCATTCCGAGTAACATGGTGAAAGGATCGATATAGTTGACTAGAGGGGGGGGGGTGAATAGGCAACTAACAATTTTTAACTTTTCTTTACCAAATTAAACTTTGCATGAAAGTAGGTTGTCTAGACATGCAACTATGTGAGCAACCTATATGATGCAACAACAACAAGCACACAAGCAAGTAAGGGAAATAACACAATTAAGCTTGCACAAGTAAAGGTACGAGATAACCAAGAGTGGAGCCGGTGAAGATGAGGATGTGTTACCGAAGTTGCTTCCTTTTGAGGGGAAGTACGTCTCCGTTGGAGCGGTGTGGAGGCACAATGCTCCCCAAGAAGCCACTAGGGCCAGCGTATTCTCCTCACGCCCTCACGCAATGCGATATGCCATGATTCCACTATTGGTGCCCTTGGAGGCGGTGACCGGACCTTTACAAACAAGGTTGGGGCAATCTCCACAACTTAATCGGAGGCTCCCGACAACACCATGAAGCTTCACCACAATGGAATATGGCTCCGCGGTGACCTCAACCGTCTAGGGTACTCAAACACCCAAGAGTAACAAGATCCGCAAGGGATTAGTTGGGGGAATCGAATTTCTCTTGGTGGAAGTGTAGATTGAGGCCTTCTCAACTAATCCCTAGAAAATCAAAAAGTTTGATTGGCTAGGGAGAGAGATTGGCCGAAAATGGAGCTTGGAGCAACAATGGAGCTTAGGGTTGGAAGAGGTGGTCAACTTGGAGAAGAAGACACCCCTTACATAGTGGAGAGATAAATCCAACCGTTATCCACTTAACCAGCCCGCGACCTGCGATACTACCGCACCAGCCAAGCGGTACTACCGCGAGGGCTCACGATACTACCGCAGTGAGCCGCGGTACTACCGTGGCCACGACAGGAGCTAGCCCAGGCCTGTAGCAACGAAGCTGGGGCGGTACTACCGCTCGCACGGTACTACCGCACCCCCTTGCGGTACTACCGCAAGGCAGGATTGGACCAGCCTGGGAAGGGCGTGAACAAATAGAGAAACGTCCGTGGAAACTTCCGCTGATTTTCAAACAGTGCAAAAATCCGACACGGTACTACCGCTCAAGGCATGCGGTACTACCGCGCAGGGAGCAGATGTAAAAAATTACATCCGTCCCTACTTCCGCTTATGGCGTTGTGCCAGACCAGGACTCACGGTACTACGGCTCCCAAGGAGTGGTACTACCATGACCTCCTACGGTACTACCGCAAAGGCCTGCGGTACTACCGCTCCGAAGAGCAGTACTACTGCAAGCCCCAGAACAACAACACTAGGAATTCTTCTTTTTGCACAAACACGAAGAAACGGAGGATGCTCCAAGGTGCTAAGGGAAAGGCGGTTCAAGGAGGAGTAAACGTGTACGTGACGATTCCACTGAAACCTTTCCAAAGCGGACCCCCTCTTAATAGTACGACTTTCCTACGACCCAAATCCACCGAAAAAGGAACGTAGAAAAACGTCGTCTTCAATAATCTTTGAGGGGCTCCTAACCGTCTTGTGCCTAGTAATGAAATATCTGAAATACTCGAGACACACGATTAGTCCGCAAATGCATTGTCATCAATCACCAAAGCACCTTAGGGATAAATATGCCCTTACAATCTCCCCCCTTTTGGTGGATTGATGACAATACGGGATTTGCACAAGGGAGAAAGAATAGAACATGAGCAAACCATACATCTCTAAAATATAGACGGGCTCCCCCTAGATGTGTGCTATTTAGATGAGTGCTTTGGACTGCATGGCACACATACTAGGATCAACACTCCCCCTATATTTTATAGACATGGCATATCTTGCAATAATAATGCTAACACTAAGCACGATAGTAAGTAAGAGCATAAACTAAGTAGCACAATATATCATAAGCTCAGTAAGGTGCATTGGATAGAGTGCATATGTCTTACACCATATGATAGATAAGTCTCACAAGCTCAAATAAACTCAAACCAAACCCAAGCAAACAAGGTTCAACAGACCAAACACAAGCGAAGCAAACACGACACGACACGACAAATCCCTACACTCTCTCTCCCCCTTTGGCATCGAGATGCCAAAAAGGCAGAGAGGACACCTACAACACAAGTGGTGGCTCAAGCGGAGTAGTCGCTCGCACGCTCTTCGTCGGACTCGGCAGCGGGGATGTGCTCCTCCTTAGAATCAGTCCACTTGTAGCCTTGTTTTGCCATCCATTCGGCCTCTGGAGTGATGTGCTCCTCGGAGCCGCCAGAAACATCCTTTCCAAAAACTCTCATGATCTTCTTGTCGCGGTGGTGACTCTCCTTGGAGGCAACGTGAGTCCGGTACTGCCCCTTGGCCTGCATGCAGAACAAGGCCTTCATCTTGGCCTTCAGCTTCTTCGCCCATGAGGGCTCAGTGGAGGGAGGTGCATATCCAGCAGAGCTGTCCTCAGCTACATTCTCCTCCTCAATCTCCTCCTCATCAGCAGCCCTCTTAGCAGCCTCAGCCTCAGCACGAGTAGTAGTGTCAGCCCACTGGGGCTTGATGCGGAGTCTGATGGGGTCATGATGGATCCAGTCAGGGGCCAAAAACTCCTTAGTGGGATAGAGCTTCTCCCAGGTCTTCGATATCAGGAGGAATAGATGTGGACCATAGATGGGTACCTTGCGGGTGAACACCGCGAACCGAAGCTCGCACCACATGACATGTGAGACATCAAGTGGTTGAATCTGAGAAACGCGTGCCTCCTCACAAATGAGCAACATGTCCACAAGAAAGGCATGCACCTTGTCCTTGTCCACAATGCGAGGAAAGAGGGAGTGGCGGAAGATCCGGTGCATGATGTCAAGGAACGAGTTGAGCACCCACGTCGACTTGCCACTAGCCAGTTTCTTCTCAACATAGAACGACAGATGCTTGTCCTTGTTAGTTGACTCGGCGTTGGCATGAGGGCGAACACCAACAAGCGTGTGGAGCCCTTCATCAGGCACTCTGAGCAAATCCATGAACTCCTTCCAAGTAGCAGTCAACTGACGTCCATTGGTCGTCCAGGTCATCCTCCGATCCTCCCCAGAATGGAAGTGGACTGAAGCAAAAAACTGGGCCACCAGCTCGGGGTCATAGTCCAGGTGGAAAGAGATCACATCCTCAATGGCAAACTGCTCCAGGAGATCCAAGGACTCACCAAAGTAGTCACGATGCTTAGCATCCCTCATGTGATGCATGTTGATCCAGTGCACATCCACATACATATTCTGCTTGGCCTTGATCACATCCAAGTAAATGAGATTCTGCTGCTTGGTCCAGAACAGTTCATTCTCTCTGAAGTTTGCATGAGGATTCGCATAAGGGTTGATCTTCCTTCGAGAAACAAACTCAACAAGAGGTATCTCATCCATGTCCTTTGATGGTTCCTTGAACTTGCTAGCAGTGGTATTGACATTGCGCTTGGGGGCATTTGTAACGCCCCATGACCGATGTGCCAGGTGTCGTGCAGTTATTCGCTGTTGTTGCCTTGTCATTGCTTGCCTGTCATGCATTGCATATCATGTCATCATGTGCATTTCTTTTGCATACGTGTTCGTCTCATGCATCCGAGCATTTTTCCCGTTGTCCGTTTTTGCAATCCGGCGCTTCGTTCTCCTCCGGTGGTCATTTCTACTTTTCTTTCGTGTGTGGGGATTAAACATTTCCGGATTGGACCAAGACTTGTCAAGCAGCCTTGGTTTACTACCGGTAGACCGCTTGTCAAGTTTCGCACCATATGGACTTCGTTTGATACTCCAACGGTTAACCGAGGGACCGGAAAGGCCTCGTGTGTGTTGCAGCCCAACACCCTTCCAATTTGGCCCAAAACCCACCTAAGCCTTCTCCATCATCTAGAGCGTTCGATCATGATCGCGTGGCCGAAAACCGCACCTCATTTGGACTCTCCTAGCTCCCTCTACCTATATATATGTGCAGCCCTCCCGAAATTCGCGGTCTAACCCTAGCCTTCCCCTACCTTGCGCACCGGACAAAAATCCACCACCCGGACATGTCCGACCGCCGCCTCCGACGAATCCGCCACTGCCACGTCATCTCCGCCTCCTTCTTTCTCCTCCCCGCTGCCGGGCCCGAGGGAGCCCAGATCGGGCCCGTCCCGGGCCAGATCGGGCCGCCGCCGCCCGGGATCTCCGCCGCCGTGCTCCATCACCGCCGCCTCGCGTCCTCCTTCTCCGGCCGCCGCGCGCCAAGGCCGATGTCACCGGCCGCCGCCTCCATCGCGCTGTCCTGGCCGGCAACCACCGCCGCGCGCCGACC
>NC_041384.1:554337321-554437480 GCF_002162155.2 Triticum dicoccoides
ACCGGCTCCGCCCCGACCGGCCATCGCCGCCATCGCCGCGGCTCCGCCCCGACCGCCTCACCGGACTCCGGCGACCTCGCTGGACCCGGCCGCCGCCCTGGCTCAGATCCGGCCAGGTGGGATCAGATCCACCCGGCCGCCAACCAAACAGCCCCGCGTCCCGGATCTCCTCGTCCCGGGTCCTCCTCGTCCCGGTTCCCGCGGGGTAGAATTTCTTCTAAGTCCTGAGATTCCCAGATCCATGTGCATATGTTCATAGCCCCATAACTTTGCATCCATAGCTCCGATTCATGCATATAGCATATAAAAATGTTCATCTCAGAGAGTACATCATTTCATTCCATTGCATCATTTTCATTTGAGTTCATCTTGATGCCCGAAATGCTGTTAGAAGAGGGCTACTTGAGTTAATTGTCAGATCTGCTACTCCATTTAGGTTTTTGTCATTTTTGCCATGATTAATGTGTGCATGATATGCCCTGATGTTCTACATATGTTTTGTTAAGGGTTTTGCCATCTTTCCAGAGGTGCAACCCATGTATTTTTGTGATGTGTGTGGGGACTAGTGCAAGCTTGCAAAGTGGTGCACTTGGTAATTCTGTTTTCAGGGACTTAGCATTTTCACCAAGTCCTTGATCTGTTTATCTCATGTTGCCATATGTTCATGTTGTTTCCTAGTGATCCGTGCCTCTTTTGATGATGATCAGTAAGGATGTTTTGTTAATCTTGTAGTGCTCTATCCATCCATGCCTTGGTTTGCATTTATGGAGCACCCTAGCTTGAGTCAATCAAGCTCTACTTTTGCTACCTTGTGAATCTGGGAAGATTGTCAACTTGTTTGCAATTTTGCCGATGTTGTTGTAGTTGATCCGTGCATGCTATGCTGTTCTTGCCATGTCTAGCTTGCATTTTGTGCCTTCTTGATGGATGTATGCTTAGCTTGTCATGACTTGCACCGTAGTGAGTGCATCGAGCTCGTAAACATGCCTACTTGAGTTATGTTTCAGCATGCTCCAGTTTTCACTAAGTCTGTGATCTGATTATGTTTTTGCCATGTTCACATGCTTGCAATTGTATTTTCTGATCCCTTTTGGCTCAAGGTCACTAAGGGACTTTTGTTAAGCTCTTTCAGTAGCTCCATGCCATGCTTTACTTTGCCATGTTCAGATCCTGTAGCATGTAGTTTTGTTGCTCCGAAGAGTGCTACCTGATCTGAAATTCCAGACAAGTGTTAATTTCACTAAGTCTGAGATCTGTTTGTCATATGCATTTTTGCCATGCTTGTTTGAACCTGTTAATGGATGAATTGGCCGTAGCTCAGTGCTAGACTTTTGTTAAGAATCTTGTATGCATCCCTGCCATGTATTCTTTTGTCATGTTTGGGTGCTGTAGCATGTTCATCTCATTGCATTTAGATGGCTACTTGCTGTAAATCGCAGACCGGTGTCATATTTGAATCGCTTGCCATTTCCAAACCGTAACTCCGATTCCGGCGTTCTTTATATCGTTTTCAAGCGATTTCATCTCATCTTTCCAGTGGCACACTTGGATTTCCAAGTTGAGGCCAGGTTCATGCATTTCCTGTCATATCTTGCATATGCATCGCATACCGCATCCCGCATATCATACCATGTTCATGTGTGGGTTGTTTACTATGTTGTGTGCTTCTTTTTGGTGTTGCTTCTTCGGGTTGGTTCCGGTAACGTCGCGTTTGTGAGGAACCGTTCGACTACGTCCGTTTGTCTTCTTCATGGACTCGTTCTTCTTCCTTGCGGGATTTCAGGCAAGATGACCATACCCTCGAAATCACTTCTATGTTTGCTTGCTTAGTTGCTCGCTCTTTTGCTATGCCTATGCCGCGATACCTACCACTTGCTTGTCATGCCTCCCATGTTGTTGAACCAAGCCTCTAACCCACCTTGTCCTAGCAAACCGTTGTTTGGCTATGTTACCGCTTTGCTCAGCCCCTCTTATAGCGTTGTTAGTTGCAGGTGAAGATTGAAGTTTGTTCCTTGTTGGAACTTGGAGATGTTGTTCCTTGTTGGAACATGTTCACTTGTTGGGATATCACTATATATCTTATTTAATTAATGCATCTATATACTTGGTAAAGGGTGGAAGGCTCGGCCTTATGCCTGGTGTTTTGTTCCACTCTTGCCGCCCTAGTTTCCGTCATATCGGTGTTATGTTCCTGGATTTTGTGTTCCTTACGCGGTTGGGTAATAATGGGAACCCCTTGACAGTTCGCCTTGAATTAAAACTTCTCCAGCAATGCCCAACATTGGTTTTACCATTCGCCACCTAGCCTTTTCTTTCCCTTGGGTTGGCCAGCCCAAGGGTCATCTTTATTTTACCCCCCCGGGCCAGTGCTCCTCTGAGTGTTGGTCCAAACTAGAGTCCTGTGCAGCGCCCCCTCGGGGAAACTCGAGGTTTGGTTTTAGTTGTATGGAGCGCTCATCTGAGTGTGCCCTGAGAAAGAGATATGTGCAACTCCTATCGGGATTTGTCGGCACATTCGGGCGGTGTTGCTGGTTTAGTTTTACCCTGTCGAAATGTCTTGTTGTACCGGGATACGAGTCTGATCAGAACGTCTCGGGAGGAGGTCTATTCCTTCGTTGACCGTGAGAGCTTGTCATGGGCTAAGTTGGGACTCCCCTGCAGGGATTTGAACTTTTGAAAGACGTGCCCGCGGTTATGGGCAGATGGGAATTTGTTAACGTCCGGTTGTAGAAAACCTGAAGTTGACCTTAATTAAAATGAATCAACCGCGTGTGTAACCGTGATGGTCTCTTTCCGGTGGGGTCCAGGAAGTGAACACGGTTGTTGGAGTTATGCTTGACGTAGGTTGTTATAGGATCACTTCTTGATCATACTTTTATCGACCGTGCTTTGCCTTCTCTTCTCGCTCTCATTTGCTTATGTTAGCCACCATTTATGCTAGTCGCCTGCTGCAGCTCCACCTCATACCTTTACCTTACCCATAAGCTTATATAGTCTTCATCGCGAGGGTGCGAGATTGCTGAGTCCCTGTGGCTCACAGATACTTCCAAAACCAGCTTGCAGGTGCCGATGAGTCCGTGCAGATGACGCAACCAAGTTCAGGAGGAGCTCGATGAAGATCGTGTCCTTTGTGTTGTTTCCTTTCCCGATGATCAGTAGTTGTGCTCAGTTGGGGGTGATTGGGACCGTTTCGCATGTTGGGTTATCTTTTATTTTGGCGCCGTAGTCGGGCCATGAGTGTCTGGATGATGTAATGTTATTTATGTACTTGATTGACGTGGCGAGTGTAAGCCAACTATGTTATCTCCCCTTTTATTATTATATTACATGGGATGTTTGTGAAGATTGCCTAACTTGCGACATATGCCTTCAATGCGATTATGTCTCTAAGTCGTGCCTCGACATGTGGGAGCTATAGTCGCATCGAGGGTGTTACAGCATTGGAGCCCTCTGGAACATCCTCTTGGTTGCACATACATTTGGATCCCGTGTCACAGCTTGGATTGGAATGACGAGCAGGGACACCGGATCCACCACCTAAGACACACACAAAACACAAACACACATGAGAAGTGAGACGGGTCAAAACAAAGACCACATCAAAACACAAGAAACTAGTAGAAAGTGCATATGGTAATTGCCATGAAGAAAATTTGACATCAATGGTAGTACTTCCTGTTCACGCGGTACTAAAATTTTAGTGCCGCTCCTAGTCGCAGTAGTACCGCGCGATGGAATGGTAGTACCGGGGATCGGAGCGACAGTAGAACTTTAGTACCGTGGCTCGCGCGGTAGTACCGCGGCTGAGGAGCGGTAGTACCGCACCTGTTATGCGGTAGTATCACATGACATCAGATCCGAACGATTGAATCTGAGAACAACCGCGACAATGAGGCGGTACTACGGTTGATCAAATCTACGACGGGACAACATATCAAGTACACTTTCTACGCATCACTACTCTCCTACATCCTAATCTTGCAAAGATTTGGCCTAAAATCTCAAGAACAACATGCATCTTCCCAAAAGCCTAGAAGCGAAAGCACGAACAAAAGAGAGAGGGATTTGGGGAGGGACCTTGATCCATGGCAAGAGGAAGTGGTGGGGAACGATCCCACCGGTCGGAATCCGAGGAGAGCGGCCGGGGACGGAGATCCGGCGAGGGTCTCCGACGCCGTTCTTGAGCAGGAGAGATCGAGGCGGCGGGGAGAGAAACAGCCGAATGGGTATGGGGGAGTTGGAACTCCCCCTGCCCGGGTCTTAACCCCCATGCCCCCTCGGCAGCGCAGTAGTACCGCACCTCATCGTGGTAGTACCACTCGGGCAGAAGTGCCGCACCGAAGCGGTAGTACCGCTCCCCCAGGCGGCAGTAAAAATTTACTGCCGCGCTGGGTGCGGAAGTACCGTGCGCTCCACAAGTGGTAGTACCGTGGCAGGCCGCGGTAGTACCGTGAGCTCAAGAAGATGCAAGTTTCAAATGATAGAGAAAGGTTCTTCACAAGGAAACTTCAAGCGAACGAGACACCACAAGAACACGCTCAGCACGAAGAAATAAAAGCAAGAGACAGCAAGGACCAACCACGAGACACAACCTCTCCAAGGAGAGGGCGGTGGACGGAGCCACCTATGTTTGAGTCAATTGGTATGGCACCGCGAAGAATTATCCTTGGGCCCATGACCAAAACTCGTCTTTGAAGCACAAGTACCATAAAAAATGGCTAATGTGAAAGAGTTGATTAATTTATGCATAATGGGGGGAGGGAGAGTTCATTAAGAGAACAACACTCCCCTATGTCCATGCCTACACCTAAACAAGATAACAAGTTGAGTATGGTGGGGTGTGCACGGGTTCAAGCAACATTGCTCGAATCAATGATATTGAGCTCATGCCTTAACTCGCGAAATCTTGCTTCATCCAAGGGCTTTGTGAAGATATCTGTAAGATTATCAAGAGTGTTGACATAGTTGAGCTCGATCTCCCCTCGCCTAATATGATCCCGGATGAAGTGATACAGGATCTCAATATGCTTCATCTTGAAGTGTTGCACCGGGTTGAGAGAAGTCTTGATTGCACTTTCATTGTCACACCAAAGAGGCACTTTGTCACAAATGACACTGTAATCCTTTAAAGTTTGCCTCATCCATAAAATTTGTGCGCAACAACTACCGACATCCACATACTCCGCTTCCATGGACGAGAGAGACACGCAACTTTGCTTCTTGGAAGACCAACTCGCCAAAGAGCAACCAAGAAATTGGCACCCTCTGGAAGTGGACTTCCTATCCACTTTGTCTCCCGCCCAATCCGAGTCTGAATAACCTACAAGCTTGAAGTTTGCTCCTCTTGGGCACCATAAGCCAAAGTTTGGGGTATGAGCCAAATATCGAAAGATTCGCTTGACCGCCACAAAGTGACTTTCCTTAGGTGCGGCTTGAAACCGTGCACAAATCCCCACACTCAACATGATAACCATTTTAGATGCACAAAGGTAAAGCAAGGAGCTAATCATGGAGCGATATACCTTTTGATCCACCGCTTTACCATTGGGATCTATGTCAAGTTGGCATTTGATGGGCATAGGAGTGGACGCCGGCTTGACATCACTTAGCTTGAATCTCTTGAGCATGTCTTGAGTGTATTTGGCTTGGTTTATGAAGGTTCCTTCTCTTCATTGCTTGACTTCGAACCCGAGAAAGAACTTCAACTCTCCCATCATGGACATCTTGAACTTGGAGGTCATGAGCATGGCAAATTCCTCATTGAAAGCTTTGTTAGGGGAACCAAAGATAATATCATCAACATATAGTTGGCACACAAACAACTCCCCTTTGACCTTCTTAGTAAAAAGAGTGGGGTCGTTTTTCCCAATTTCAAAACCATGATCTTGCAACAACTCGGTAAGGTGGTCATACCACACACGTGGGGCTTGCTTAAGGCCATAGAGTGCCTTATCGAGTTGATACACATGACTGGGAAAGTAGGGATCCTCGAACCTGGGGGGTTGCTTGACATATACCAACTCATTGATAGGACCATTAAGAAAAGCACTCTTCACATCCATTTGTTGTAACTTAAAGTTATGATGAGAAGCATATGCAATCAACATGAGAATGGATTCAAGGCGAGCAACAGGAGCAAAGGTTTCACCGTAGTCGATACCCTCGACTTGGGAGTAGCCTTGTGCTAACAAACGAGCCTTGTTGCGAATGATAATCCCATGAGCATCTTGCTTGTTCTTGAATATCCACTTGGTTCCAATGACATTATGGTTCAACGTTGGCCTTGGCACCAATCTCCACACCTTGTTGTGCTCGAAGTTGTTGAGTTCTTCATGCATGGCATTGAGCCAATCCGGATCTTCGAGCGCCTCATAGACCTTTTGGGGTTCAACACAAGAGACAAACGCGTGATGTTCACAATAGTTTGCTAATTGTCTACGAGTGCTTACCCCTCCCTTAAGCTTCCAAGCACATTTGACATGAGATGATCTTTCGTGGAGAGGCTGGAAGCAATCTTGGCGGCACGACGCTCCAATTCCTCCTCGGGGGTGAGTCGAGGAGCGGTCACTTGATCATCTTGTGCGCCGTCTTGAGCTTGTTCTTGATCTTGAGGAAGCTCTTGATCTTGAACTTGCTCGGAGGAGACAACTCGACCTTCGGCATCACTCGGTGTTACAACACCATCTTGAGATTGACCTTGTCCTTGGTCTTGTTCTTGAGGTTGAGGGCCTTCACTTTGTTCTTTGGAAGCGTGTGGGCCTTGGGTTGGTGATGGCTCCACTTGAGTGAAGCATTGTCCTTCTCCTTCGGCCACAAGGGGTTCCTCAATGGGTAGGATAAAACCAACACCCATTCTTCTTATGGCTTGCGGAGGAATTTCATCACCTACATCACAAGTGCCACTTTGCTCCACTTGGGAGCCGTTATTCTCATCAAACTCCACGTTACATGTCTCCTCAATAAGTCCCGTGGACTTATTGAGGACACGGTAAGCATGGGAGTTTGTAGCATAACCAACAAATATGCCCTCATGAGCTCTAGCCTCAAATTTAGACAAATGAACACCTTTCTTGAGAATGAAACACTTACACCTGGAAGTACTTAAGGTTGGGCTTGTTCCCGGTGAGTATCTCATATGGAGTCTTGTTCAAGCCTTTGCGGAGGTAGAGCCGATTTGATGCATGACACGCGGTGTTGATGGCTTCGGCCCAAAAGTTGTATGGAGACTTGAACTCCACCATCATGGTCCTTGCCGCATCCATCAACATCCGGTTCTTCCTCTCCGCTACACCATTTTGTTGAGGGGTGTAAGGTGCGGAATATTGATGCTTGATCCCCTCATCACTAAAAAACTCATCCAAGGTGTAGTTCTTGAACTCGGTGCCATTGTCACTTCTTATTGTCAAGATCTTTGCATTGTATTGACGTTTTCATTTGCAAAGTCAATGACGGTTTGTTGGGTCTCACTCTTCCTCTTGAAGAAATATACCCAAGTGTATCTTGAATAATCATCCACAATCGCCGAGCAATACTTCCTACCCCCAAGACTATCAAAATATGGAGGCCCAAAGAGATCCATGTGAAGGAGCTCCAAAGGCCTCTTCGAGTAAATGATAGTCGTGGGAGGGTGAGCCTTTTCATGTAGCTTTCCTTCTATACAAGCACTACAAGCACGATCTTTGGCAAAACTAACATATGTTAGTCCACGGACATGGTCCCCCTTGAGAAGACTTTGCAAAGATCTCATATTGACATGGGCTAGACGGTGATGCCAAAGCCATCCCATGTCAACTTTAGCCATTAGGCATGTCGCGGTCTTAGTGAGTCGCTCCGAAAAGTTAATCACATAGATACTGTTTTCGACATGCCCAACAAAAGATACTTTAAGAGTCTTGCTCCACAAGAGGGCCATGGTATCAACATCAAAGAAGGTGGCAAAACCCATGAGTGCTAGTTGACAAACAAAAAGTAAATTGTATGCAAGGGACTCAACAAGCATGACCTTCTCGATCGTAAGATCATGAGAAATGACAACCTTGCCGAGTCCCAATACCTTAGAGGATGAGGTGTCACCCCACTCGACATTGGTGGGCATGGATGGAATCTTTTGCATGTCCACCACCAAGTCCTTGCTTCCGGTCATATGATTAGTAGCTCCACTATCGAGCAACCATGACCCCCCACCGGAAGCAAACACCTACAAGAGATCAATGCTTGGTTTTAGGTACCCATTTTGTAATGGGTCCTTTGATGTTAGTAACAAGGGTCTTAGGAACCCAAGTAGACCATTCAATGTACTCATAAGGAGAACCAACAAATTTGGCATAAATATGCCCATCACTAGCACGGCACAACACATAAGAAGGGTTAAAGTCGCCGGCTTTGTTGGGAAGGGAAGCGTTGCCCTTCTTGGCATCACTACCCCTCACGGTGTTCTTCTCCTTCTCCTTAGTAGCACCCTCTCCCTACTTCACAAAGGTTTGCTTGAGAGGCGGAGGTCGTTTGGCCTTGTCATTCTTCTTCTTGTCTTGGACTTGGGCACGTACCCAATCCCTTCTTTGGCCACAACTTCCTTTTGGTTGCTCAAAAGGTCGTTGAGGTTCTTCTCGCCTTGTATGCAAGACACAAGACCTTTCTCAAGTTGCTCCTTAAACTTAGTGTTCTCCTCAACAAGATGCACATGCTCACATCATGGGTTAGTAGCATTTGCATTATCAATTAACGTCATATGAGGAAAAGTGGCTTTCTCCTTGGTTAGCTTTACTTGAAGTTGATCATGAGACTCTTTGAGGCTAGCATGAGCACCCTTCAAGACCTTGTGAGCCTTGTCAAGTAAGTCAAACTCCTCTTTGAGTCTAGAAAGATCAGCCCCAAGCTTGGCCTTCTCGGAGTTTAGCACACGAGAAACAACAAGAGCATGATCAAAATCTTTCTTTAACTTAGTGTGATCAACATTGTGTGACTCCTCAAGAGCCAAACAAAGACCACACTCTTCCTCAAGAGCATTGGAAAGATCCGAAATCTTATCGGCATAGTCACGACTATGCCCCTCCATCTTGGAGATAGTATCTTTGTGAGCCTCGATCATGTCATTAGCTTCACCAAGTTGTTCCAAGAGAGCAATGAAATGCTTCTTGGATTTACCCTTGAGTTTACCCATAAAGGACTCAAACTCATTCTCCTCCACATTATATCCCTCATATTCATCAATGCAATCCGTAAAAGAAGGATTATTAATGATGGAAGTTTTGATGTTGGGGGTTACCTTGTTAGTGGCTTTAGCCATGAGGCACTTGGCGGTGATGTTCTCATTGGGTGAGTCAAAGAGTGACACCCGTGGAGTTGCCGCAATGGAAACGGAGGCCATGGCAACCGACTCACCATCTTCATCATCATCATCATCATCATCCTCATTGTACTCTTCTTGTACCACCAACGCCTTGGGAGGAGTCTTCTTGGTGAAGTTTCTCTTGTTGGGGAAAGACTTGACTTTGTCCTTTCGGATGAGCTTGCCGCCATTGTCTTCCCTCTTCTCATAAGGGCATTCCACGACGAAATGACTCACATTGCCACAATTATAGCAAGCCCTCATACGTTTCTTGACCTTCGCGCCACTTGAGTTGTTCTTGTTGAAGTTGGGCCTTGAGTTCTTGCTCCAAAATTGCCTTGAAGCATGAGCAATGTGTTCATGATAGGCATACTTTTTATCTTCGGGGTTGCTCTCCTCTTCTTCCTCTTCGTCCTCTTCTTCCACCCTCACCTTGGCTTTTAACGCAAGGTTGGGCTTCTTTGCTCTTTGAGAATGTAGCACCGCATTGTCGGCGGTTTTGTTCAAGATGCTCATAGCCACAAACTCATCCAACACTTCATTCGAGGACAAGGTGTGGAAGTCCAGCCTTTGACGAATGACGGAGGACATGGCATTGTGGTAAGGCATCATTGCCTTGAGGAATTTGCGCTTGATCCAATTGTCATCCGTATCCTTGCTCCCATGATATCGGAGTGAGACCGTGAGTTTGGTTACTCTCCAATAAAGCTCACGAGGTTCTTCATCTTCTTTCATTGCAAACTCATCGGCTTCATCTTGCACCACTTCATAGTTGGAGCGTTGAATGCTTGTGCTTCCCCTGTAGAGGGAAACAACTTGGTGCCATGCATCTTTGGCCATGGCGAAGGGCCAGAGGTGAGGAAGATCTTAGGGTGGGATTGCATCTTGGATGATGAAGAGAGCATTCTCATTGAATTGATTATCCGCGGCTTCTCTAGGAGTGAAGTTGCTTCGGTCATGTGGATAGAAACCTTCTTCAATGATTCTCCAAAGATTAGTATTCACATGATTTAAATGACGCTTGAAACGATAGAACCAAGAATCAAAGTACTCATTTTTCACAATCTTAGGGGGAGGGCCGGCATGATTCAAATGAGTGGAAGGAATCGGTCCACCATAAACAAGTGGAGGTTCCACATGGGCAAAGATGCCGGTGCCATTTTTACCACTAGAAGAAGGAGCCTTTTTACTCATAGCTTCCCCCTTGTCAGAGTTAGCATCCGTTACCTTGTTAGTGGGATCACTCACTTTCAACAGTGCGGTGGAAAGTTTAAGCCCTTCTATGAATTTATTAAACACGCTTTCAACCTCGGTCGTCATGGAGGTTTTCAATGTTTCCAAAGCCACATTGAATTCCTCACGAGAGATCGCGGTTCCCCCATCACCCATAGACGAGATCGGATTCACACCGGAGTGCTCCTCCACACCATCTACGGTGTCAACCATACTCTTCGGACGGCAAAGTCCTTAGTAAAAAGACGAGGCTCTGATACCAATTGAAAGGATCGATATAGTTGACTAGAGGGGGGGGGGTGAATAGGCAACTAACATTTTTTAACTTTTCTTTACCAAATTAAACTTTGCATCAAAGTAGGTTGTCTAGAAATGCAACTATGTGAGCAACCTATATGATGCAACAACAACAAGCACACAAGCAAGCAAGGGAAATAACACAAATAAGCTTGCACAAGTAAAGGTACGAGATAACCAAGAGTGGATCCTGTGAAGACGAGGATGTGTTACCGAAGGTCCTTCCTTTTGAGGTGAAGTACGTGTACGTTGGAGCAGTGTGGAGGCACAATGCTCCCCAAGAAGCCACTAGGGCCACCGTATTCTCCTCACGCCCTCACACAATGCGAGATGCCGTGATTCCACTATTGGTGCCCTTGGAGGCGGCGACTGGACCTTTACAAACAAGGTTGGGGCAATCTCCACAACTTAATCGGAGGCTCCCAACAACACCACGAAGCTTCACCACAATGGAATATGGATCTGCGGTGACCTCAACCGTCTAGGGTGCTCAAACACCAAAGAGTAACAAGATCTGCAAGGGATTAGTGGGGGGAATCGAATTTCTCTTGGTGGAAGTGTATATCGAGGCCTTCTCAACCAATCCCTAGAAAATCAACAAGTTTGATTGGCTAGGGAGAGAGATTGGGCGAAAATGGAGCTTGGAGCAACAATGGAGCTTAGGGTTGGAAGAGGTGGTCAACTCGGAGAAGAAGACACCCCTTATATAGTGGAGAGACAAATCCAACTGTTATCCACTTAACCAGCCCGCGACCTACGGTACTACCGCACCAACCAAGCAGTACTACCGCGAGGGCTCACGGTACTACCGCAGCGAGCCGCGGTACTACCGTGGCCACGACAGGAGCTAGCCCAGGCCTGTAGCAACAAAGCTAGGGCGGTACTGCCGCTCGCGCGGTACTACCGCACCCCCTTGCGGTACTACCGCAAGGCAGGATTGGACCAGCCTGGGAAGGGCGTGGACAAATAGAGAAACGTCCGTGGCAACTTCCGCTGATTTTCAAACAATGCAAAAATCCGACATGGTACTACCGCTCAAGGCACGCGGTACTACCGTGCAGGGAGCGGATGTAAAAAATTACATCCGTCCCTACTTCCTCTTATGGCGCCATGCCGGACCAGGACTCATGGTACTACGGCTCCCAAGGAGCGGTACTACTGTGACCTCCTGCGGTACTACTGCAAAGGCCTGCGGTACTACCGCAGGGGCCTACGGTACTACCTCTCCGAAGAGTAGTACTACCGCAAGCCCTAGAACAACAACACTAGGAATTCTTCTTTTTGCACAAACACGAAGAAACGAAGGATGCTCCAAGGTGCTAAGGGAAAGGCGGTGCAAAGAGGAGTAAACGTGTATGTGATGATTCCACCCAAACCTTTCCAAAGCGGACCCCCTCTTAATAGTACGACTTTCCTACGACTCAAATCCACCGAAAAAGGAACATAGAAAAACGCCCTCTTCAATAATCTTCGAGGGGCTCCTAACCGTCTTGTGCCTAGTAATGAAATATCTGAAATACTCGAGACACACGATTAGTCCGGAAATGCATTGCCATCAATCACCAAAACACCTTAGGGATAAATTTGCCCTTACACATGGAACCAGAGAATTTTCGAATAACACTAGGTTACCTCAACGGGGATATGCACATCCCCAACAATAAGAATATCATATTTCTTCTTGACAGTAAGAAGAGGAAATTCAAAACCTCCAATAGTAATTGTTGAAATGTTTCCAATAGAATTGATACTGTGGACTTGAGGTTGTTTCCTCGGAAAGTGTACCGTATGCTCATTACCATTAACATGAAAAGTGACATTGCCTTTGGTGCAATCAATAACAGCCCCTGCAGTATTCAAAAAGGGTCTTCCAAGAATAATAGACATACTACTGTCCTCGGGAATATCAAGAATAACAAAGTCCGTTAAAATAGTAATGTTTGCAACCACAACAGGCACATCCTCACAAATACCGACATGTATAGCAGTTGATTTATTAGCGATTTGCAAGGATATTTCAGTAGGTGTCAACTTATTGAAATCAAGTCTATGATATAAAGAGAGAGGCATAACACTAATACCGGCTCCAAGATCACATAAAGCAGTTTTAACATATTTTCTTTTAATGGAGCATGGTATAGTTGGTACTCCTGGATCTCCAAGTTTCTTTGGTATCCACCCTTAAAAGTATAATTAGCAAGCATGGTGGAAATTTTAGCTTCCGATATCTTTCTTTTATTAGTAATAATATCTTTCATGTACTTAGCATAAGGATTCATTTTAAGCATATCAGTGAAACGCATACACAAAAAGATAGGTCTAATCATTTCAGCAAAGCGCTCAAAATCCTCATCATCCTTTTTCTTGGATGGTTTAGGAGGAAAGGGCATGGGTTTCTGAACCCATGGTTCTCTTTCTTTACCGTGCTTCCTAGCAACAAAGTCTCCCTTATCATAATGTTGATTCTTTGATTGTGGGTTATCAAGATCAACAACAGGTTCAATCTCTACACCATTGTCATTGCTAGGTTGAACATCAACATGAACATCATTATTAACATTATCACTAGGTTCATGCTCATTACTAGATTGTGTTTCAGCATCAGAAATAGAAATATCATTGGGATTCTCAGGTGTTTCTACAACAAGTTCACTAGAAGCATGCAAAGTCCTATCATTTTTCTTTTTCTTCCTCTTAGAAGGACTAGGTGCATCTACATTAGCTCTATGAGAATCTTGCTCAATTCTCTTAGGATGGCCCTCAGGATACAAAGGTTCCTGAGTCACTTTACCTCCTCTAGTCATAACTCTAACATCATTATCATTCTTATTATTTAATTCATTAAGCAAATCATTCTGAGCTTTAAGTATGTTTACTAATAAGTTTTAGTTCACCTTTAACATTAGCCATATAATCACTCAAGTGTTCAATCATATAAGCATTATGTTTCAATTGTCTACCAACATAAGCATTAAAATCCTCTTGCTTAACCATAAAGTTATCAAACTCATCTAAGCATTGGCTAGCAAACTTAGTAGGAGGGATTTCAGCTTTATCATATTTATAGAGAGAATTTACCTTTACTACCTATGTCGGGTTATCAAGACCATGTATTTCTTCAACAGGCGGTAAATTAAGACCATGTATTTCTTCAATAGGAGGTAAATTCTTAACATCTTCAGCTTTAGTACCTTTTCTTTCATAGATTTCTTTGCCTCTTGCATATCTTCAGGAGTGAGAAATAGAATACTCCTTTTCTTTGGAGTTGGCTCAGGAGTTGGTTCAGGAATTGGATCAGGGATTTGATCAGGAAGTGTCCAATTATTTTCATTAGTCAACATATTATTCAATAGAATTTCAGCTTGATCAACAGTTCTTTCCCTGAAAACACAACCATCACAACTATCTAGGTGGTCTCTAGAAGCATCGATTAGTCCATTATAGAAGATATCAAGTATTTCATTTTTCTTGAGAGGATGATCAGGCAAAGCATTAAGTAATTGGAGAAGCCTCCCCCAAGCTTATGGGAGACTCTCTTCTTCAATTTGCACAAAATTATATATTTCCCTTAAAGCAGCTTGTTTCTTATGAGCGGGGAAATATTTAGCATAGAAGTAATAAATCATATCCCGGGGATTACACACACAACTAGGATCAAGAGAATTAAACCATATCTTAGCATCACCCTTTAATGAGATCGGAAATAATTTAAGGATATAATAATAGCAAGTTTTCTCATCATTAGTGAACAGGGTGGCCATATCATTTAATTTAGTAAGATGTGCCACAACAGTTTCAAATTCATAGCCATAGAAAGGATCATATTCAACCAAAGTAATTATATCAGGGTCGACAGAGAATTCATAATCCTTATTAGTAACAAAGATAGGTGAAGTAGCATAAGCAGGATCATATTTCATTCTAGCATTCAGAGTTTTTTGTTTCAGTTTAGCTAATAATTTCTTAAGATCATTCCTATCATTGCAAGCAAGAAAATCTCTAGCAGTTTCTTCATCCATAACATAGCCCTCATGCACAACAGGTAATTCATATCAAGGGGGAGAATCTTCATCATCACTTTCATCAATATTATCAGTGTCAATAATTTCATTCTCTCTAGCCCTATCAAGTTGTTCATCAAGAAATTTACCAAGTGGCACAGTAGTATCAAGCATGGAAGTAGTTTCATCATAAGTATCATGCATAACAGAAGTGGCATCATCAATAACATGCGACATATCAGAATTAATAGCAGAAGCAAGTTTAGGTGTCACAAGCTTACTCAAAATAGAAGGTGAATCAAGTGCAGAGCTAGATGGCAGTTCCTTACCTCCCCTCATAGTTGAGGGATAAATTTTTGTTTTCGCGTCTTTCAAGTTCTTCATAGTGACCAGCAGATATAAATCCCAAGTGACTCAAAGAATAGAGCTATGCTCCCCGACAACGGCACCGAAAAGTAGTCTTGATAACCCACAAGTATAGGGGATCGCAATAGTTTTCGAGGGTAGAGTATTCAACCCAAATTTATTGATTCGACACAAGGGGAGCCAAAGAATATTCTCAAGTATTAGCAGTTGAGTTGTCAGTTCAACAACACCTGGATAACTTAATATCTGCAGCAAAGTATTATTAGCAAAGTGATGTGATAGTAGTGGTAACGGTGGTAAAAGGTAACGGTAGCAAAAGTAATATTTTTGGTGTTTTATAGTGATGATAACAATAGCAACGGAAAAGTAAATAAGCGAAGAACAATATATGGAAAGCTCGTAGGCAATGGATTGGTGATAGAGAATTATGCCGGATGCGATCGATCATGTAACAGTCATAACCTAGGGTGACACAGAACTAGCTCCAGTTCATCAATGTAATGTAGGCATGCATTCCAAATATAGTCATACGTGCTTATGGAAAGAACTTGCATAACATCTTTTGTCCTACCCTCCCGTGGCAGCGGGGTCCTATTGTAAACTAAGGGATATTAAGGCCTCCTTTTAATAAAGTACCAGACGAAAGCATTAACACATAGTGAATACATGAACTCCTCAAACTACAGTCATCACCAGGAGTGGTCCCGACTATTGTCACTTCGGGGTTGCCGGATCATAACACATAGTAGGTGACTATAGACTTGCAAGATAGGATCAAGAACTCTCATATATTGATGAAAACATAATAGGTTCAGATCTGAAATCATGGCACTCGGGCCCTAGTGACAAGCATTAAGCATAGCAAAGTCATAGCAACATCAATCTCAGAACATAGTGGATACTAGGGATCAAACCCTAACAAAACTAACTCGATTACATGATAAACCTCATCCAACCCATCACCATCCAGCAAGCCTACGATAGAATTACTCACGCACGGCGGTGAGCATCATGAAATTGGTGATGGAGGAAGGTTGATGATGACGATGGAGACAGATTCCCCTCTCCGGAGCCCCGAACGGACTCTAGATCAACCCTCCCGAGAGAGTTTAGGGCTCGGCAGCAGCTCCGTATCGTAAAACGCGATGAATCCTTCTTTCTGATTTTCTCTCCCCGAAAGTGAATATATGGAGTCAAGGTTGAGGTCAGTGGAGCGTTAGGGGGCCCACGAGGCAGGGGGCGCGCCCAAGGGGGGTAGGCGCGCCCCCACCCTTGTGGACAGGGTGTGGGCCCCCTGACGTGGATTCTTCTTCCAGTATTTTTTATATATTCCAAAAATAATCTCCGTTGATTTTCAGGTCATTCCGAGAACTTTTATTTCTGCACAAAAATAACACCATGGCAATTTTACTGAAAACAGCGTCAGTCCGGGTTAGTTCCATTCAAATCATGCAAGTTAGAGTCCAAAACAAGGGCAAAAGTGTTTGGAACAGTAGCTATGACGGAGACGTATCAGTAGCCGGTGGAGGGCTAGATGAACAGTAGCCCGTGGAGGGGTGGTTGAACAGGACCCCGTGGAGAGGGCTGGTTGAATAGTAGCCGGTGGAGGAGCGCACGGTGGAGGCTGGATGAATAGGAGCCTGTGGATGAACAATCGCATGTGGAGGCTGGAGGAGGTCGACGGTGGATGAACAGGAGCCCATGAAGGCTGGAGGAGGTCGACAGTGGAGATGAACAGTATCCCATTGAGTCCCATTTTGCGGTATTCCACACGCCTCCCGATGAACAGGACCCCTGTTTCGACCGTAGCGCTCCAACACAAGTCTGTTTCCTCTGTTTTGCGGTACCTCGCATCCCTCCGGATCAACAGGACCCCGTTTTGACCGTAGGAGGTCCGTTTCCTCCGTTTTGCGATACGCCAGACCCCTCCCGACGAACAAGATCATGTTTCCACCGTGGCCGGTCGAACACAAGGCCGTTTCCTCCGTTTTGTGGTATGCCAAGCCTTGTTTCCATCGGCTATTCCGTCCAAGCCCTCCCGATGAACACGACGACACATTCCATTCCGAGCCAGCCGGTTGCCTCCCCATGATCACGACAACGGCGTAGCTTCTCCGTTCCGACCCAGCCATGTGCACGAGCCCTGGCCGTACGTATGCGCGAGTAGGCGTTCGAGACCCCGCCCGTATGTACATACGTGGCCATATTTTCTTTCTTGCACCCTGGCCGTTGTACGTACATGTACATGCTACGCGCGCGCCTCTACATCGACTAGTATGTACGTACACATTCGTGACCAGAATGACAACGCTATGTACGCTTCGACCAGGTGGGTCCCGACTATCAGGCACTTCCTTCCGTGCGAAGATGTAGCTGGTGGGTCCCAGCAGTCAGGCGGAAACATTTTTTTCATGAAATATGGTGGCCCGTCCGATGGGTCCCTGTTGTCAGGTGGAGGAATCATTATTTTCCGCATAATAAGGAGGCACTTCCTTGCCGCAGTTGTGGACCCAGCTGTCAGCCTTTCCACATACAGTACTCTTTTGATGGAAGTCGTTCCTTGACCACGTTAACCACGCTGCGCCGAGAGTACCAGAGCAGTGGACAACGGCGAGGCCTAGGAAGGGGACGACGCAGAGCTGGGGAAGACGCGGCAGTGGTTGCCCACACAGAGAGGAGTACGAGGGTTCACTATTCGGCTGCGGTGTGAGGCTGCCATCGCCGCAGAATGACAGGGGGTGTGGGTGAGTAGAGGGATGGACAAGCCAGTGGTGGGAGTAGTAGGGGGCGGTAAGGCCTCCGCGGCATCACAGCCGACCACGGGAGGTAGGAGCATGCAGCACGACCGGCGCTGGTTTGGGCGACTGGAGCAAGAAGACCAGAGGTTGAAGAAGCACTAGGGCCGTTGGATGGACATCGTACGGTCCCTGGAGCTAGAATCGTTCATATTGACTAAGTTGACAAAGCCCTCTGTCCCCGTCAACTTAGTGGGCCCACAAGTCAGCCTCCCACTATGGTGGGTCCCAGCTGTCAGGTGGAGGAATCATTATTTTGCGCGTAATAAGGAGGCATTTCCTTGCGTGCGACCGTGGACCCAGCTGTCAGCCTCTCTACGCATAGTCTACTTATGATGGATGTCGTTCGTTGACCACATTGACCACTCTACGCCGAGCGCATCCAAGGTGGTGGACGACGGCGAGGCCCCGGACAGCAACCAACCGGAGATGGGAAGTCGCGGGAGTAGAGTCCCAGACGGAGAGGTGTACGAGGGTTAACTGGTTCTGGTGCGGTGTGGTTCGGCAGTCAGTGGAGAAGAATAGGAGGTGTGGAGGGGTGGAGGGATGGCCTGGCCCATGGTGGGGTAGCGCTTCACAGCGAAGCGTGCTAAGCAGAGCTGCTAGCAGCAGGAGGCGGGAGCAGGTGGTCCCGACGGTGCTGGAGGAAGAAGACGAGAGATTGAAGATGGATGCTGGTTGTTGGATGTAAATCCAACGGCTAACGATGTCAGAATCATTTGTTGACTAAGTTGACAATGACTTGCGTTGGCTTCGACCTATTGGCCCACATTTCAACCTCCAAAAATGTGGCACATATTGAACCCATTTTTTCAGAATTTACAGTCAATTTGATCTTTTTTTAGAATTACAGTCCATTTGCTGGGCTGGGTGAACAAATAATGTAGCGTCCATGCAGTCCACTTATTTTTTCCTAAAAAATTACAGGTCATTTGCACTTTCTCGATATACATGATTTTGCTGGGCTGATTCTAATTATAATGTTGGGTTGGGCGCAACAATGTTATCAAAAAATAAACAGGAGCTGAGCATTTGTTATAAATATATTTAAATAATAAGTGATTTATTATTACATTGGTCCTTAAATCTTACCAATCTTTTGTACACAATCACCAGGATTTTCGTTGCCAAAAAAATCCAGGATTTTATTGTTAAGAAATTATTTTTATAAGTTAATCAGATGTGGGATATTGTTTTCTTACATATGTAAGTATATATTAAATATATGATGACAATAAAAATAATATATAATAACATATAAAATAATTTAAATATATATAATATAGTTAGAAGGGAAACATAAGTTAGACCAGGCGTTCCTATTCTTATATAGAAAAATAGAATAGACCTCTGCGTTTTTTCTTCAAAAAATACATAAATTGGGCTGCGGATGTTTCGGGAAAAATAAAACCTCGGATGGAAGGTCCATAGGCCGGTCGATGCATGACGGCCCTAAAAAAAATACAAACCGGCATGTCATGGGCTGCGCATGTTAAAAAATAAAGCCTAGATGGGGCAGCCCAAAACCCAGCTGATACTTGCTGCCCCAGTGATAATAAATGATACCTGCCAGCTCTCCGGGTTCGTTGTGAATTTATCTCCTATAGTAACTACGTTGAAGCACCTAAAAAAATGTAACTATGTTGACAAACCCGTGGGCCTCAACGTCAATATAGCATTAGGAGGAAGTATTTTTTCGATGAGGCACTTGCTTGCGTACGACCATAGACCTGGTGGGTCCCGACTGTCCGCCTCTCCATGTACAGTCCTCTCCAGATTCCTCTCGTTTGTTCAGCATGTTCACAATGGCAACGAAGGTACTGAACTAGCCCAGTGGCTAAGTGACACTACCCGACAGGTGACAACTCTTTCGCCCGGGTTCGATTCCACCTGATGCAGGGAAAATATTTCCAATTTTTTGTCTATGCCATTATTGACATGTGGGTCCCCATTGTCATCTACGCACACCATGTCCAACACTTGCCAAAACTTTGTCCCTTGTTTTATCTGTTTTTCGCACACTCGACATTGTGTGAGCATTTTGAAAATAACATACCTTTTTGACTGTGCATCATATGAAGATGTGCTATGCATGAATGTTGATCGACATGATGTTAACTGGCTGGTAGTTCCATTTTCGACCATGAATAAAACTTCCAACATGATGTTAACCCTATTTGAAAAGGCCGTGTTAATATAATTGCTCTGCCTCTGAAAGTTACAGTTTCTTATCTGAAACTGAACTTGTAGTTTCTTATCTAAAATTGAAACTTGCAGTTTCTTCTCTGAGAATCACATTGTCTGCACTTTTATACTCCTATGAAACTACATTTTTTAAGTGCTAAAATAGATCTCTAGAATTATGATCTCAATCATTATGCTATGTTTGTTGCTCCTGTGCTGTGTCGCAACATCGCCGTTTTATGTAGGGATAACTTAGCTTGACTTGCTCGGAGTAGCCTCCTCCTCACAAGGCGCTTGCTTGCTTACTGGTGCCTGTCGAGGCCTCCTTGACTTGATAGGCGCTTAGGAACTGCAAAAAATTCGTCAAGAGGTTTTGTCGTCTCCCGAGGCTTGGTCGCAGGTGCCGCTGGCTTTGACCCAACACTTCACATCGCGGTACCCGAGGGACACGGATTGAGGGAGAGGTGCGCCAGCTTGCGGGCTCGAATGAGGGTACCTCGCGAAAAACATAAGAAGGAAGCTCACGAAGGTACCTGTTCAGCCCCCTCGCGAGGAACGCGTGAGAGAGTACATGCCGACCAAAGAAACGAAGGCAGAAGCATAGGCAGAAAGTGAAAGGGTGAGACCAGCAAGAGACACCAGAAAGCCAATTTCAATTAAAGAGGGGCGAGCCAACTTCAGAAAGCAAATGAAAAGCCGCGTTCGACACCTAGTCTAGTCTTCGACGTCTTCTCACCAACGCGGAGCTAAGTGCTGCCACTAAGACATGGGAGGGAGCCCCTGAGGCCCAAGGGCGGCACTCCTGAGACTCCGGGGCGTGTACAGCCCCACTCGTTATTACGTGAGAGTGTCACGGACGGCGATCTTCACAGGCGCTGGGCCTTTCTTCACAAGCACCGGGCCTTCTTCACTGGCGCTGGGCCTTTCTTCACAGGCACCGGGCCTTCTTCACTGGCGCTGGGCCTTTCTTCACAGGCACCGGGCCCTCTTCACTGGCGCTGGGCCTTTCTTCAGGGGTAGAACTTCCGGAGGTGCTGAATGTTCCAGGCGTTCTGGATGGGTACTCCATCCTATGTCTCCAGGCGCGCGGCGCCAAGCCTGGAGACATGGACGACCTTGAACGGGCCCTCCCACATGGGTGGGAGCTTATGCAGCCCTTCCCTGGAGAGGACCTGCCTCAGGACGAGGTCACCCGCCTCGAGCGTCCTAGAGCGGATGCTGTGACAGTGGTACCGCCGCAGTGCCTGCTGGTATCTTGCTGCCCGTAGTGCAACTTCGCGGCAATGTTCCTCCCCCAGCACAAGGTCCATTCCCCACCTGGCGTCCTACTGCGTTTCATCAAACGCCAGGACCCGTGCGGAGTGATGTCTGACCTCGTGAGGGAGGATTGCTTCTGCTCCATAGACGAGGAAGAACAGGGTCTCGCCCGTCGGGTTGGTGGCGGTGGTGCGGATGGACCACATCACGGACTGGAGCTCATCATGCCAGCCCCTGCCGCAGGCCTCGAGCTTCTTCTTGAAGGTCCTGGTCTTGAGGCCTCTCAGGACCTCCGCGTTGGCACGTTTGGCCTGGCCATTGCTCCTGGGGTGCACTACTGAAGCATAGCAGATCTGCATTCCAAGGTTAGAACAATATGACTTGAAGAGATTACTAGTGAACTGCGAGCCATTATCGGTGATGATGCGGTTGGGGACCCCAAAACGGCTCATGAGGCCCTTGATGAACTTGACCGCAGAGCCAGCTGGGATGGTGCGGACGGCTTCAACCTTCGCCCACTTAGTGAACTTGTCGATGGCGACGTAGAGGTATCGATAGCCCCCAGGCGCCCGAGGGAACGGGCCCAGGATATCTAGCCCCCACACTACAAATGGCCATGAGAGTGGAATGGTCTGGAGGCCCTGAGCTGGCTGATGGATCTGCTTGGTGTGGAATTGGCAGGCCTCGCATGACTTCACCAGCTCAGTTGCGTCATTGAGCGTCGTAGGCCAGTAGAATCCGCTGCGAACTGCCTTGCTGACGAGGGTTCGTGACAACGAATGGTGCCCGCAGTCCCCGCCGTGTATGTCGGCTATTAGCTCTTTCCCCTGTTCCCTGGAGATACAACGCAGTGAGACGTCATTTCGCCGCTTCCTGTATAACTCACCATCATGGATGCAGTATGCCGTGGCCTGCCAGGCCACGCGCTCCGCGTCCTCCTCCTTCCCTGGCAACGTCCCTTGCGTCAGGTATTCCTTGAATTCCTTGGTCCAGCATCCCTCCTGGGGCTCGAGTGCCAAGAGTAGGCGCGCTCCCGAGGTCGGGCCACAGGCCGGGGCTCCTGTGGCAGGCGGCTGTGGGAGTTCCTCTCGAGGCTGAGCTGTTCTCGAAAGCGGTGGTGTTGCGGATGGCTTGAAGAGCCGCTCATCGAAGACGCCAGACTCTTGGGGCCGTCGCTTGGATGCTCTTCTGGCAATTTCGTCAGCTTCCTTGTTGGTGCCACGGGGCACGTGCTGCAACTCCAGGCCCAGGAATTGCTTCTCCATCTTGCGCACCTCCGCGAGGTATGCTTCCATGTGCTCGTCCTTCGGCTCGTACACCTTGTTGGAGAAGTTGATGAGGAGCTGCGAGTCACCCCTAACGGTGAGGCGCTTCACCCCCAGAGTTGCCGCAGCTTTCAGGCCAGCTATGAGGCCCTCGTATTCTGCGATGTTGTTGGAGACCTTCTCGCACTACTGAAAGCAGAGATGCACATCATAGTAGAGCTTGTCCTGAGTGGGCGAGATGAGCACCGCTCCAGCCCCCGCGCCCTGGTGTGCGAAGGCACCATCGAAATACATGACCCAGCCGTCAGGCGCCTCACTTCCCTGTGAGAGGGACCGATTGTAACGCCCTCGATGTGGCTATATCTCCTACGTGTTGAAGCACGACTTAGAGGCATAACAGCATTGAGAACAATGTCCCAAGTGAGGTAATCTTCACACAACCCATGTAATACATAAGGGAAAGAGATACATAGTTGGCTTACAATCGCCACTTCACACAATTACATGAATAAAGCATTACATCAACCAAATACAATCAAGGTCCGACTACGGAACCAAAATAAAAGAAGAACCCCAAATGCGAGAAAGTCCCCGATCGACCCCAACTGGGCTCCACTACTGATCAACTAGAACGAAACAACACAAAGGACAAGATCTTCATCGAGCTCCTCCTGAACTTGGTTGCGTCATATGCACGGTCTCATCGGCACCTGCAAGCTGGTTTTGGAAGTATCTGTGAGTCATGGGGACTCAGCAATCTCACACCCTCGCGATCAAGACTATTTAAGCTCATAGGTAAGGTAAAAGGTATGAGGTGGAGCTGCAGCAAGCGACTAGCATATATGGTGGCTAACATACGCAAATGGGAGCGAGAAGAGGAGGCAAAAGCACGGTCGAACAACTATGATCAAGAAGTGATCCTAGAACAACCTACGTCAAACATAACTCCAACACCGTGTTCACTTCCCGGACCCCGCCGAGAAGAGACCATCACGGTTACGCACGCGGTTGATGCATTTTAATTAAGGTCAACTTCAGGTTTTCTACAACCGGACATTAACAAATTCCCATCTGCCCATAACCGCGGGCACGGCTTTCGAAAGTTCAAATCCCTGCAGGGGTGTCCCAACTTAGCCCATCACAAGCTCTCATGGTCAACGAAGGATATTCCTTCTAGCGGGAAGACCCGATCAGGCTCGGAATCCCGGTTACAAGACATTTCGATAGGTAAAATAAGACCAGCAGGACCGCCCGATGCGCCGACACCCTGATAGGAGCTGCACATATCTCATTCTCAGGGCAACACCGGATGAGTGCTCCGTACAACTAAAACCAGCCCTCAAGTTTCCCCGAGGTGGCGCTGCAAAGGACTCTAGTTCGGACCAACACTTAGACAAGCACTGGCCCGGGGGGGTTAAAATAAAGATGACCCTCGGGATGCGTGACTCCCAAGGGAAAAAGGCTAGGTGGCGAATGGTAAAACCAAGGTTGGGCCTTGCTGGAGGAGTTTTCTTCAAGGCGAACTGTCAAGGGGTTCCCATTATTACCCAACCGCGTAAGGAACGCAAAATCCGGGAACATAACACCGATATGACGGAAACTAGGGTGTCAAGAGTGGAACAAAACACCAGGCATAAGGCCGAGCCTTCCACCCTTTACCAAGTATATAGATGCATTAATTAAATAAGATATATTGTGATATCCCAACAAGTAAACATGTTCCAACAAGGAACAACATTGCCATGTTCCAACAAGGAACAAACTTCAATCTTCACCTGCAACTAACAACGCTATAAGAGGGGCTGAGCAAAGCGGTAACATAGCCAAACAACGGTTTGCTAGGACAAGGTGGGTTAGAGGCTTGGTTCAACAATATGGGAGGCATGATAAGCAAGTGGTAGGTATCGCAGCATAGGCATAGCAAAAGAGCGAGCAACTAGCAAGCAAAGATAAAAGTGATTTCGAGGGTATGGTCATCTTGCCTGAAATCCCGCAAGGAAGAAGAGCAAGTCCATGAAGAAGACAAACAGGCGAAGTCGAATGGGTCCTCACAAACGCGACGTTATCGGAACCAACCCGAAGAAGCAACACCGGAAAAGAGCAAACAACATAGTAAACAACCACCACATAATCATGGCATGATGCACAATCAAGTATGATGCATGTCCGGTTTAATGATTCATGGCATGGCAAGGTGCACACACGATACTACAAGTTAAGTGGAGCTCAATATGTAACACCGTTGCATATTGACGAAACACCACATCAATTATTTAGTTCTCTCTCGGTTATGTACCCAACAATATTAAATGTTGTTAAGCATGTCAAGTGGTGAAACATAAAGGGATTATCTATCTAAGCAATTTAAATGGGGCCGGATAAAGCAAACAACAAATCCGGTAAATCCCCATAAGCATTAGTAAATTAACGCAAACAACAATTTAAACCATCTTAATGTTGTTACCATGATGCGGATGACATGATCAAGTTTATGCAATTTTATTAAAAGTTTACAAGAGCAATATGAAGCATTTGTCACCGTGGTGGAAAGGAAAGGGGTGCCACGACAATGATAACGAAAACGGTCCCACGGCAGCGTTCCGGTTCTGGTAACTCGATTGAGATACCGATGCAAAGGAGAAGTGTGCGGTTGCATGCAGAAGATGGTGGGGCGCTCCCGGATACCGGGTGTCCCACGAGTTGGCGACAAGGAAACAAGTGACAAATTGGACACAGTGCAAACATGAGCATCTCAAACATCGCAATCATTCGTTAACGGACGTCGTCTCAGGGTTATACCTTCGGAGCGTGCAAAGGGGATGGTTCTCGTTCGTAGAGGGAAGTAGGCGTTCTCGCGATGACGATAGTGGAAGTAGTCGTTCTTGCTGTGGTAGTCGAACTTGGCGATACCGTTACACGGGTCTTCGGCAATGGTCGTGGTACCCATTTGTAGTCGTGCACATTCCGTAGATGTTCGAGGTCACAGCGAGGATCTTGACGTCCACGGAGTCTTCGAGGGTCGACGGTAGTGGTACTCGGGTCGTCGGCGATGGTAGTTGTACAAGGTCGTCGTGGGAGGTAGAGGTACTCGCGAACTTGTCGGATCCACGGCGACGGTAGTGGAACCTCACGGATTCGTGGTCTCCGGGCGGTCTCGGTCTTGACGGTGGGGTACTTGACACATCCCGGATATGTAGTCGTACTTGAGGAATCCAAAATACTCCTGCTCGGCATGGGTGCAACGGAGGCATCGTCTTGCGTTTCGAATCTGGGTCATGTTCGTATAACCATTCGCATCAACGAAAAAAAGGGCTTCGTCTTGAGGTGCTTGGCCGTGGGCGACGGAGCACACGGTGGACAGGGCGCCCCTGGCCTTGAGGTCACAGCGGAGCTCGGGTCAACGACAATGAAGGTAGGGCGCGCGGTTGGAGGCGCTGGGAACAACAGCAGGCGACGGCAGCGGACAAGCGAGGCGAGGCAGAAAGCTGGTGGCGGCGCTTCTGGTCCCAGCGGGAGGAAAGAGGATCCAGGAGCTGCTCGGGAGGCGCGATGCAGAGGGAGGAGAGGAGGCTCCAGCTTGGTCGTGGCCTCGTCGGCCGGCGGGGTGGAGCTCCGGCAGTGGCTGTCCTTGGCCAGGGAAGTGGCAGGAGCCTGGGAGCGCGGTTGACGACGGGAGCAAAGAGGGGGAAGGCTGCATGGAGGAGATACGACGCCTAGGAGACGCAGGCGAGCTTGATGACCAGGGCCATGGTCGCGGGCGCACGAGGAATAGAAGAAGAAGGCGAGCGCGAGGCAGATGCAGATCACCATGGGAGGCCACTAGGAGGCGGGCGGAGGGGCTGAGGCCTCTTGAAGGTCGAGGTCGCCGGCGGGGCCTGGAATTTGCCGCTGGAGGGCGCGCGAGGAGAGAGGGTGAGGGATCGGGGCTCGAGAGAGGGAGGGACCGAGAGAAAGAGGGGGGTCACGCCTGCGTGTGTGTGTCTCTGGCGGTGCAGGAGGACGAGGGCACGATCGAGGGGAGTGGGTGCACGCTAGGGTTAGGAAGGTTCGGTGGGCTTTGGCCTTGGGTCGGCCCAGTAGAGAGGGAGGGGCTGCTCCTAGAGAGGCCGGCGGCTGGGCCTTAGGCCAAATTGGTGGGAAGGAAAAGGCCAGAGGCCTGGTCTGCTGTCTCTCCCTCATACTTCTCTTTATTTGCCAAAACAGCAAATAACAAAGAAAGAAAATGAGAGAAAAAAAGGTCGGAGAAGGCATTTGGGCACGGGGATAATTTCCCCGGACTCACAAAAATGTGCACAGTCAAAGAAAAGTAGGAGTGGACATGATTGCAAGAATTAAATTCAAAGTCATTTGAATTTAATTGAAAAGGTTTGAACAAGGGCTAGGAATTAGAAATGTCCAAAAATGTTGAGAATTTAGGTGCAGCTCCGGAAAATGACGAAAAGATATATGGCAAAGTTAGAGGCCAAGAGTTTGTGATAACAAAGGCATTGAGATTTATTTTGCAAGTGTGTTCCGGTTAATTCCAACAAATGAAATATTTAATATAGCTCCCTAATATCGGGAGGATATGTTATAAAGAGAATCACCATGTGAATTCCCTCAATTTAAATGGATCAAAGATCCATGCCATTTTTTTAGTTGAGTTGCAAAAGATTTATGAGATGATGGCATGATGACATGATGCAATGCAAAAATAAAAGGGCAGGCACAAATGAAACACATGGCGAAACCCGAAACATATGGAAGTATTCTCGCGCATCGGTCTCGGGGCGTCACAACACTCCACCACTACAAGAGGATCTCGTCCCGAGATCTAGAATGGCACCGGAGGGGAAAAACGGAAAAGAAAGAGAAGAGGTAAAACTAAGTTGCTTCTTTGACAAACGAGAGAAACCAAAGAACCTTGAGAGGTTAAGCCATTTCGAGAAAAAGAATACAACGGAGATGCACGAAGTTGAAAAACACTCTGTTAGAAAAGAGGGACAAGGAAGAACAAATTCGGACAACACTCCGGTAGAAAGAGATATGAAACTTGATAAGACGAAAAGAACTTGAACAGAAGGGCACAACACTCCGGTTAAATGGATAGGCATGAAAAGAACATGATCTTTGGCAAAATGAGATGATGGGTGAAAATAACTACATCGCAATGCCTCTGGAACGAAAGAATACAAGATAGATAATAGAAATAGGAGAATGGAGAAGAAAATGCCAACTTCTGCCACAAAAGAGTTTGAAAAGGCATCTTTAGGATAAGGGTCGAACGGAGTTGTTGGAACACCAACAACGAAAAGAATACACTTGATATGGTCTTATGGAATACATCTCAATTAAGAGGTGACAACCTGCCACTCGCGGGAAAAGAATTGGATTGGTATGAACAAATTGGCGAGAAAGTATGTCGCACCGGAAAGGATAAATGAAGAAATTGGATCATTTATAAGCACCATATAACAACAATCCTTAGGGAAGGCTTTAGGTGAAATATAACCCAAGACAAATCCAACGAATAGGTTGATTGATTTAAAATACCTCATTCTTAACAATGTGTGAATCACGAAGCATGAACTCAAATTATCAAGAATGATGTAAAACCACCTCCAATGATACGGTAGAAAGAAATGCACTCCGGATTGCAAGATGAAGAAATACTTGAGATCTTCTGAAAATAATCTTGCTGAACGTTTCGAGAACGGATTAAGTCCTTTATGGACCATCATGTAGAACCTTCATGAAGAACTCCGGTAACAAAAGGAATGAATCAAACGAAAGGAAAGGGAAGTTGAAGACCCAAGGTGAATCCTTGTAATGATTTAGTTGAATCTCCGTGGTGATATAATTGCGAGAGGTAGGAACTCCGGGACAAAGATAAGATGAACAATTGAGATCAAGAATTTTGATGAACCTCCGGAATAGGGACTTAATCATTTGGATGGAACAAGAATAAGAATTATGTTATACGTATCCTTCAACAATTTAATTGCTGACAAGCAACGGATTTGACATACTACTTATCCTCATAGAAAGATTAAGATAGATATAGCGCAAACTTGAGAAAGTCTTCAACGATCCACCGGTAGAATTTGAAAAACACGAATGAATTGATATGATAACAAGGTAAGAAGAATCTTGAACGAACCACCATAAGAATTGAAAATGAACGAAGAAGAGAAAAAAATAAAGAAGCACCGGGAAGAATTAGAGAACAAATGAAGATACTTGAGGGGAATTTAGATAAAAGAGAACGAAGAGATCACGAACTGATTAGAGATCACTTGAACGAAGCACCGGTAAGATTTGGAGAACCATACCTGAAAGATGAGAATGAATAAATTCTGAGATGATGGGCTCCAGAGAAACAAACTGAAAAGAATCTTGAATTGCTCCAGATAGGTGAAAAGAATACTCACAAACAAAACAATTATGAGAGGATGACATTAAGCTAGAACCACGAATCTTTGATAGAACGAAACAAGATTCAAGGGAAAACTCTTCTTCGGTCTTCAAATGTAGAGAATGACGACGAGGAACACCACCAAATAGTTGAGATACTCCGGGATGAGAAGAATACAAAAGTTGAACCAATGATGAAAAGAATTGAAAGATCTTGGAGAAAAGCATATGGCTGATGATGAATCATTCTTACGTCAACTTGGAAAAGAATTTGAGAATAACTCGGGGAGAATTAGAAGAGTCAGGTAAGATCCTGGAAAAAGACCTGTGGGTTAGGACCCACTCAAGAGAAACACCGTTGAGATGATTTAAAGAGAGAGATTGCACCGGTTGAATTAAAAGACTTGAATAAGATAACATCCTCGAGATATCTTGAGCACTCCGGAACAATTGAATAACGAGAAGTGGATGGTTAAGAGGTGCACAGGCAAGAGGAAGCATTAGAAACGAGGGAAAAAAGGATATGATCAACACCAAAAGGTTGATTTGAAACCGCTGGAGAAGAGAAGAAACAAAGAATGATAACTTGAAGCTCCGTTAGGATCTTCATGAGAATCACCGGATAAAATATTGGCGGAAAAAGAATGGAGAGACTTCCATCAATAAAATGGATACTTGAATAAGAAATCTGGTTCCTTGAAGAAAAGGGTGGGAGGGAGGGAAAACAAAGGCAATTTGGGACGAATGAAATGAACACCGTTGAAAAGAACTGAGATTGGATCTTGCGGATGTTGAAATGTTCGGATCCACTTGAAGAGAAACACACCGGTGAAAAGGATTGACATGACAAACTCGATGATCGAGAAGGGTTGGTATTCACATAGAAATATGAGAGCACCACTTGGAAAAGGTATGGAATCAACATTTGACTTCGAAGCAACTCGAATACCACAACTCAAAAACAAAAACAAAGGATTGGCTTGTAGAATAAGCCAGAACAAACATATGATAGAGATTTCGTCCGAAGTTTTCATGGTGGGGCCTACACGGGCTCGATCGTACAGCACCATCATGTACAAGGCAGTGCACATGACATATGAAGCGTCCCCGAGTCGGCATAGCCAAGGACTCTTTAAGACACAACGAGACCACTGTAAAACCAATCGTGAATAGGCGGACCACTAGACGTCGAACCCTAATTTCATATCATACATCTGTCGGAAAGATATCCTAAGAGCTACTTGAATTCCCACTTACGAAACTCCCGAACCTTTCCGGTTATGCAATCAGGTGTTGGGGATACAGGGGAAGCATAATATCTCACCCAAAACTAGCAAATCCCACATCCAGCTGTATCCATCCTTCAACACATAACCAAGAAACCTTCGGAAATCATCTACCTCAATCTTCGAAAAGCATCCGTTATACGAGTTATGGCAATACTCCCGAACTCCCGCCCCAGTACTGGGTGGCGTCGAGGTTATCTCACCAACAACTGCATAAAAGAGATTTTCGATGTCGGCGAACTAAACTCAGGTATTCCAGAACTGCAACGATAAAATTGTGACGACAACACCTCGGAGCTCAACTCCCCGGGACACTCCCACAACCCCTAAATGACAGGAGGCACCAAGAACAATGTTCTCGTCACAAAATCATCGAAACGATTCCAAGATACCCACGTGATCCTAAATTTTTTTAGTGAAATTTGAGAAGAGAAGAGTCAAAACTCTACGTCAGGATGCCTCACCAAAGCGATGAAGGGACTGGGGAGTAAAAGAATTCCTAAACTCTCCGATATATAATTCCTAAATGACTCAAAACATTTTTCTAGACTCAACTCGTCCGCTAATTCGATAAAGTAGTGGGGGCTCCTAAGGTCGGGGAAGGCTCTGATACCAACTTGTAACGCCCTCGATGCGGCTATATCTCCTACGTGTCGAAGCATGACTTAGAGGCATAACCGCATTGGAAGCAATGTCGCAAGTGAGGTAATCTTCACACAACCCATGTAATACATAAGGGAAAGAGATACATAGTTGGCTTACAATCGCCACTTTACACAATTACATGAATAAAGCATTACATCAACCAAATACAATCAAGGTCCGACTACGGAACCAAAAGAAAAGAAGAACCCCAAATGCGACAAGGTCCTCGATCGACCCCAACTGGGCTCCACTACTGATCAACTAGAACGAAACAACACAAAGGACAAGATCTTCATCGAGCTCCTCCTGAACTTGGTTGCGTCATCTGCACGGTCTCATCGGCACCTGCAAGCTGGTTTTGGAAGTTCTGTGAGTCATGGAGACTCAGCAATCTCACACCCTCGCGATCAAGACTATTTAAGCTCATAGGTAAGGTAAAAGGTATGAGGTGGAGCTGCAGCAAGCGACTAGCATATATGGTGGCTAACATACGCAAATGGGAGCGAGAAGAGGAGGCAAAAGCACGGTCGAACAACTATGATCAAGAAGTGATCCTAGAACAACCTACGTCAAACATAACTCCAACACCGTGTTCACTTTACCAAGTATATAGATGCATTAATTAAATAAGATATATTGTGATATCCCAACAAGTAAACATGTTCCAACAAGGAACAACATTGCCATGTTCCAACAAGGAACAAACTTCAATCTTCACCTGCAACTAACAACGCTATAAGAGGGGCTGAGCAAAGCGGTAACATAGCCAAACAACGGTTTGCTAGGACAAGGTGGGTTAGAGGCTTGGTTCAACAATATGGGAGGCATGATAAGAAAGTGGTAGGTATCGCAGCATAGGCATAGCAAAAGAGCGAGCAACTAGCAAGCAAAGATAGAAGTGATTTCGAGGGTATGGTCATCTTGCCTGAAATCCCGCAAGGAAGAAGAGCAAGTCCATGAAGAAGACAAACAGGCGAAGTCGAACGGGTCCTCACAAACGCGACGTTATCGGAACCAACCCGAAGAAGCAACACCGGAAAAGAGCAAACAACATAGTAAACAACCACCACATAATCATGGCATGATGCACAATCAAGTATGATGCATGTCCGGTTTAATGATTCATGGCATGGCAAGGTGCACAAACAATACTACAAGTTAAGTGGAGCTCAATATGTAACACCGTTGCATATTGACGAAACACCACATCAATTATTTAGTTCTCTCTCGGTTATGTACCCAACAATATTAAATGTTGTTAAGCATGTCAAGAGGTGAAACATAAAGGGATTATCTATCTAAACAATTTAAATGGGGCCGGATAAAGCAAACAACAAATCCGGTAAATCCCCATAAGCATTAGTAAATTAACGCAAACAACAATTTAAACCTTCTTAATGTTGTTAACATGATGCGGATGACATGATCAAGTTTATGCAATTTTATTAAAAGTTTACAAGAGCAATATGAAGCATTTGTCCCCGTGGTGGAAAGGAAAGGGGTGCCACGACAACGATAACAAAAACGGTGGCACGGCAGCGTTCCGATTCTAGTAACTCGATTGAGATACCGATGCAAAGGAGAAGTGTGCAGTTGCATGCAGAAGATGGTGGGGCGCTCCCGGATACCGGGTGTCCCACGAGTTGGCGACAAGGAAACGAGTGACAAATTGGACACAGTGCAAACATGAGCATCTCAAACATCGCAATCATTCGTTAACGAACGTCGTCTCAGGGTTATACCTTCGGAGCGTGCAAAGGGGATGGTTCTCGTTCATAGAGGGAAGTAGGCGTTCTCGCGACGATGATAGTGGAAGTAGTCGTTCTTGCTGTGGTAGTCGAACTTGGCGATACCGTTACACGGGTCTTCCGCAATGGTCGTGGTACCCATTTGTAGTCGTGCACATTCCGTAGATGTTCGAGGTCACAGCGAGGATCTTGACGTCCACAGAGTCTTCGAGGGTCGACGGTAGTGGTACTCGGGTCGTCGGCGATGGTAGTTGTACAAGGTCGTCGTGGGAGGTAGAGGTACTCGCGAACTTGTCGGATCCACGGCGACGGTAGTGGAACCTCACAGATTCGTGGTCTCCGGGCGGTCTCGGTCTTGACGGTGGGGTACTTGACACATCCTGGATATGTAGTCGTACTTGACGAATCCAAAATACTCCTGCTCGGCATGGGTGCAACGGAGGCATCGTCTTGCGTTTCGAATCTGTGTCATGTTCGTATAACCGTTTGCATCAACGAAAAAAAGGGCTTCGTCTTGAGGTGCTTGGCTGTGGGCGACGGAGCACACGGTGGACAGGGCGCCCCTGGCCTTGAGGTCACAACGGAGCTCGGGTCAACGACAACGAAGGTAGGGTGCGCGGCTGGAGGCGCTGGGAACAACAGCAGGCGACGGCAGCGGACAAGCGAGGCGAGGCGGAAAGCTGGTGGCGGCGCTTCTGGTCCCAGCGGGAGGAAAGAGGATCCAGGAGCTGCTCGGGAGGCGCGACGCAGAGGGAGGAGAGGAGGCTCCAGCTTGGTCGTGGCCTCGTCGGCCGGCGGGGTGGAGCTCCGGCGGTGGCTGTCCTCGGCCAGGGAGGAGGCAGGAGCCTGGGAGTGCGGTTGACGACGGGAGCGAAGAGGGGGAAGGCTGCATGAAGGAGATACGGCGCCTAGGAGACGCAGGCGAGCTTGATGACCAGGGCCATGGTCGCGGGCGCATGAGGAAGAGAAGAAGAAGGCGAGCGCGAGGCAGATGCAGATCACCATGGGAGGCCACTAGGAGGCGGGCGGAGGAGCTGAGGCCTCTTGAAGGTCGAGGTCGCCGGCGGGGCCTGGAAGTTGCCGCTGGAGGGCACGCGAGGAGAGAGGGTGAGGGATTGGGGCTCGAGCGAGGGAGGGACCGAGAGGGAGATCGAGAGAAAGAGGGGGGTCGCGCCTACGTGCGTGTGTCTCTGGCGGCGCAGGAGGACGAGGGCACGATCGAGGGGAGTGGGTGCATGCTAGGGTTAGGAAGGTTCGGTGGGCTTTGGCCTTGGGCCGGCCCAGTAGAGAGGGAGGGACTGCTCCTAGAGAGGCTGGCGGCTGGGCCTTAGGCCAAATTGGTGGGAAGGAAAAGGCCAGAGGCCTGGTTTGCTGTCTCTCCCTCATACTTCTCTTTATTTGCCAAAATAGCAAATAACAAAGAAAGAAAATGAGAGAAAAAAAGGTCGGAGAAGGCATTTGGGCACGGGGATAATTTCCCCGGACTCACAAAAATGTGCACGGTCAAAGAAAAGTAGGAGTGGACATGATTGCAAGAATTAAATTCAAAGTCATTAGAATTTAATTGAAAAGGTTTGAACAAGGGCTAGGAATTAGAAATGTCCAAAAATGTTGAGAATTTAGGTGCAGCTCCGGAAAATGACGAAAGGATATATGGCAAAGTTAGAGGCCAAGAGTTTGTGATAACAAAGGCATTGAGATTTATTTTGCAAGTGTGTTCCGGTTAATTCCAACAAATGAAATATTTAATATATCTCCCTAATATCGGGAGGATATGTTATAAAGAGAATCACCATGTGAATTCCCTCGATTTAAATGGATCAAAGATCCATGCCATTTATTTAGTTGAGTTGCAAAAGATTTATGAGATAATGGCATGATGACATGATGCAATGCAAAAATAAAAGGGTAGGCACAAATGAAACACACGGTGAAACCCAGAACATATGGAAGTATTCTCGCGCATCGGTCTCGGGGCGTCACACCGATCTTCGCCTACTTCAAGCGCCGGGGTGTTTGTCCATTCTGCCAAGAAATCAGCGAGTGCGACTCCCTTGATGACCCTGGTAGTGTTGAACTCCAACTGGAATGCTTGTAACTCGATGTTCCACTCAGCAACCCTTCCAGCAGAGTTGGGGCTCCTGAGCACCCTCTCCAATGGGTAGGCCAAGACGACTTTGATGGGGTGGCCTTGAAAGTAGTGCCGTAGCTTTCATGAGGCCACCAGGAGCGCGAGCAGTAGCTTCTGAGGCATGGGGTACCGCGCTCTTGCGTCCCGCAAAACTGTGCTGACGAAGTATATCGGGTGCTCGACTAGGGTAGGCGCACTGATGAGGATTGCGTCTTCCGGGAGTCGTGGTGCCTCCTGAGGTGGCGGAGCCCCTAACGCTCGATCGCTTGTCGAGGCCTTTGCGGGTTCGGGAGCGTCATCCTGCTGAGCTTGCTCTTCTGCTGTTGCTGCGGCGGCCCTTGTGGCATCCTCCTGGTCTTACGTCGTCTCTACTAGAGGCGTAGCTCGGCGCGATGCGCCCTTGGCTTGGTGTTCTTCCTGAACTGCCACTAAAGCCGCGCTGGCGGAGTAGGGAGTGGCGGCAAGATAGAGCACTAGGGGCTCAAGAGGTCGCGGCGCCACCATCACTCGGGGGCTAGTCAGGTATCTCTTAAGGTCTTGAAATGCTCGGTCAGCCTCCGGGGTCCACTCGAACGGGCCCTTCTTCTTGATCAGCTTGAAGAAGGCTAGGGCACGCTCTCCCAGCTTGGAAATAAAGCATCCCAACGCAATCACCCGTCCAGCAAGCTTCTGCATTTCCTTGAGGGTTTGCGGTGGACTCATGTCTTCCATGGCCTTGACCTTCTCTGGGTTGGCCTCGATCCCCCTGTGGGACACAAGGAAGCCCAACAGCTTGCCGGAAGGGACGCCAAATACGCACTTCTCCAGGTTGAGACGCAAGTCCACCTGGCGGAGGCTTTCAAAGGTCTCCTCCAGGTCTTGTATCAAGGTCCTTGCCTCCTGAGACTTCACCACGATGTCGTCGACTTAGGTTTCAGCATTCCTCCCGAGCTGCCGACCCAAGGCGATGTGCATGAGCCGCTGGAAGGTTGCGCCTGTGTTGCGCAGTCCGAAAGGCATGCAAGTGTAGCAGTATACCCCACACGGAGTTAGGAAGGCCGTCTTCTCCACATCTTCTACCGCCATCTTGATCTGGTGATACCCTGAGAACGCATCCAGGAAGCACAACTAGTCGCACTCGGCAGTGGAGTCGACGATCTGGTCGATGCGTGGAAGCGGGAACGGATCTTGGGGGCATGCCTTGTTGAGGTTGGTGAAGTCGACGCACATCTGCTCCTTCCCGCATTTCTTGGGGATGACAACGGGGTTTGCCAGCCACTCGAGGTACCGAACCTCGCGAATGACACCTGCGGCCTCCAGCTTGCGGGTTTCTTGGACGATGAAAGCTTGCTTCTCCATGGACTGCCGCCTCGCCTTCTGCTTCACGGGGCGTACATTGGGGCACGCCTTCAGGTGATGCTCTATCACCTCTCTTGGGACCCCCACCAGCTGATCAGGCTCCCAAGCGAACACTTCCTTGTTCGCGTGCAAGAACTTCACCAACGCCTCCTCCTGAGCAGGCTCGAGGTTGACGCCTATGGTAAAGGTTGCCCCTGAGGAGCCGTCCTCCTCGACTGGCACTCGCTTGGTTTCTGCCTTGTCCCGAGTGAAAAACTGCTTCTTCTTGGTTGGTCCGGCTCCCTCGGCCTTGGAGGCATCCGAGTCGGAGGGCTGCGCTATTGCGGCGGTCTTGAGGGCGAACTTGAGCGTCATCAAGGCTTCCTTGGCATCCCCCTTGATGGTGAGGACACCCTCGCTCCTCGGCATCTTCATGAGGTTGTAAGCCGGATGGGTTGCTGCCATGAATTGGGCCAGAGCCGGGTACCTGAGGATGGCGTTGTACAGGAGGCCGATATGGGCAATGTCGAAGTTGATGAGCTCGGTGCGGTAGTTGTCGCGCGTGCCGAAGGTCACGGGGACGCGGATCTGCCCCAGGGAGCGGGCAGAGCCTCCGCCAACCCCTGAGAAAGGCTTGCTAGGACGGAGCCGCTCGAGCGGTACATGAAGAAGGCTGAAGGCCTCGACGGAGAGCACGTTGAGGCCGGCGCCGCCGTCGATGAGCGTCTTGGTGATGGACACGTGGCAGATGGTGGGCGTGCAAAGCATTGGGAGCACACCCGAGCCGACGGTGGAGGCGGGATGATCCCCTGAGTCAAAGGTAAGGTCGGCCTCGGGCGCGGCCCAGCCCGGCGAAGCCCCGGGGTGCTTGGAAGCAGCGCCGACCTGGCGAAAGAACGACTTGGCATGACGATCTGAGGGTGGTTCTTGTGAGCCGCCGAGGAGGGCTGCAACCGCGTGGGGTACCAGTGCCGTGTGGAGCGCAATGAAGAGGCCGCGCAACTCCTCCCAGGATGCCGCAGTGGATTCGGGGAGGTTGAGCAGCCAGGCGCATGGTGCGCCAGTGAGGGCCATGGGAAGCCATTTGGCCATGACCTTGTCGTCGGCCCCGGCCTTAAGGACGACCTCCTCATACGCCAGCAGGAAAGCCGTTGGGTCCGCCGCGGCGGCATCTCCGGCTTGAACTTGGGAGGCCATTGCACCCGTGGCAGGGCGGGGGGCAAGGCTAGGAGCCCGCTGGCCCCACCGTCGGTGCCGGTCGTCGGAGCAGGGAGCGAGGCGCCTTCCATGAGGGCGAAGCGAGGTGGCGACGGCACGCAGATTGACGAGGAAAAACTCCGGCGCACCCCCTACCTGGCGCGCCAAATGTCGGATCACGGGTTTCGGCAAAAACTTCAAGGTTCGAACACTCGGGTGCGCCCCCTACCGATCCACGTCCTAGCTTTGCTAAGATCTTACGGGCTAACTCGACGAACTCGTAACACAAGGGACACAAGATTTATACTAGTTCGGGCCACCGTTGTGGTGTAATACCCTACTCTAGTATGTGGTGGTGGATTGCCTCTTGGGCTGAGGATGAACTGTACAAGGGGAATAATAGCCTCCTGAGGAGAGGTGTTATTGTGCTCGGTGAACTTGTGGTTGTTCTGCTCTCTCTCGATCCGACTGATCAATCCCCCTAGCTATGATGCTGGCTGGTCCTATTTGTAGAGGCCCTGGTCCTCTCCTCAAATATTGAGCGGGAAGAGAGCCAACAACGGCTAATTTGAAAGGGGACAACTAGTATAGCTTATCCTGAAAAAAGCAGTCTTCGCCTGCCAAAGGCTCTGGTGGTGACGCCGTCTTGGCCTCCACGGTGACCTCCATCTTGTCGTCCTGCTGGTCTTGGTCTCGTTGCACCGATATAGAAACCTTTGCTTGACGCCTCGGTACTCCGCGCCTGCGCCTGCTTCCTTAGCACCAAAGAGGAAACAAGGACACTATGTGCACTGGCGCCCGCCTAGCGCCCGCCTGATGCCCGCCTGATCTCGATCATCATGGCTCACGTCATCGAAACCTCGCGAGGTTTTCCTGGCCTTGATCTCTCCGCCACTCGCGAGCCAGCCTGGTGATGCCGCTCCTGAGGAGGTCTTGTGTCGTCCGCCTCGCGAGGCTTGGCCCCTCGCGAGGGTCTTTAGTCCTTGCTGGTGAAGATGGGCCGTACGGGCCCGCTCGCAGAGCCACGCCATGGGACGCATGCAGGCAAGTCTGGGGACCCCCGTTCCCAGAACGACGACATGTGCGAGGTCCCTTCCCCACCGTTCTCCATGGTTCCCTCGACGCTCTCCTCGTTTCAACGGGGTCAGTAGGGTTTAAGGTAAGCTTCGCACTAACCTAATCGTCCATCTTCTCGTGCTTACAACCAGTGTGACAGCTAATAAAAATCATGCTTACAATCTGTCTCCGAGTACTATGCCAATCACTCTAAAATAGCTCTGGACCTTTGGGTCAAAGTTGTGACACTGTGTACAAATAAAGAAAAATAGATTGGTGCTTCTTTTAGAAAAGTGTACTCCCTAGAAAACTGCCAATATAAGCTACTAGTATTTTTTGAAGTCTAAGCTACTAGTATTTGGTTAGAGGATTTACTGCCAAGAAAGATCCGTCCACGGTGAGGACCACACATCCCACTGGTGGTGGTGGATGCCAATGCTTGGATGGAGCAGGGTTGATGTCGGTAATCTTTACTTGGCACCTCGCACTCTGCATATATGCCGGTTCCATCCGTACATTTGTGCAGTTCCACCAAAATGTAGTTGAATAACCCTGTTTGCACAGATAATGAAAAAGCGTGATTACATTATAGTTGCACTAGTTGATGAAACGTACACTAATAAATAGAAGAAAATATTGCGATAGTATCATAGTATGCGATGTTGTGAGGGCGAGATGGGCCCTGTGATGCCTCATATGGTACACCTCATACTGAAAATCGACCCAAGTCCCCCCGATACACTTTCTGCCAGTGATGAACATCAGTGTACAACGGTAGTACAAGGGGGGGCCTTGAGACATTCCAATCTCTATTTTTGTGCAGATCAACTAAAATTAAGCACCCCAGTTTGCAAAAACGCTTAAACATTAACAATGGGACTAGTTGATGAAACATATACTAACAAAGAGAAGCACTTTCTTTATCTACATTGGAAATGAAATGATAGAGAGGACACTCGCTCTATTTTAACTGTATTATTACTTCATTTTATCAGTGACACTAGGGTCGAGTAGGTGGCAAATGAGGTGTACCGTGCGTCGCAAGGATGGAGGACGGGGGTGCTTAGACTGGGATGCTGAAACTGGCTCTATCTCCCCCCCTGATGTTTCTGTGGTAGCATTTGGGTTCTAATCCAAACTTGGTTGAGCTGGTGCTGCGGCCCCCTACCTGCCTAGCTTATGTGGCAAACTTGTCTCCTGCTAGTACTCAGTCCAGTCTAGTAGTAGTTGCATAACTGCCCATTTACACTGAGATGTTGTCGGATAATGGTTCTCTATGGTAGGGTTTCTTTAATGAAATCGGAGGAAACCCCCTCTTTCGATATATAAAAAAATCAGTGGCACTAGCGGTGCCAAAACATTGCCTCAAATTAATAGTGCCACTAGATTAAGGTGCAAAATAATAACATTACCGCTTTAACATGGCAGTGCTAAAAACAGTAGCACAAGAGCAGACTCAACATGCAGGATCTTTGGCAAACAGTCAGACCAAAAAGGAACATACCTCGTGATGGGAACCATGTCTGCAGTCAACACCATCATAGAAGGGACGACACTAGTCACCAACATGGATGATTCAATTCATGGAACCTTTTGGTGCAGTTCACCTAAAATGAAGCAATGTCCCATGAGCTAGCAGCTTCTTCTTCATTTTTTAAGAAAAGGGCTTCAGCCCCCGGTTCCATTTCCATCAGAAAACGAAACCCACAGAGCTTCTTCTTCATTAGTTGCAATAAAATTGAGCAACATCAAGGTTGGTTGTGAAGCTCCTGGAATGCTCAACTACAATTTGGATATCACTAGCAAAAGTGCCTGTGCGTTGCACCAGGTGCAAAATAAATAAATATATGCTTAAAGAGTTGGAAAAAATACCACTCAAACAACTTTGCAAGTAATGAAACAACCATAACATAACAACATTGTTTGAACAATTCATATTTTCAGGTATGTCCCATAGCTTTCTCAAAGAATGATCATGGTTGGTTGTCAATTAGTGCTCAGTGTTGAATAACAATGATACAACTAACCAACAAAAACAGACTTGCTACTTAAATTGGTTCATGGTTAAAAGAACAGAGCCCTTAGTTCTCAAATATAAAGATGGACATCAACACACAGGCCATGAGCCAATCCAAAGCATGGCTTGTAGCATTAATCAATAAAATGGAATACCTGTATATACAAAGGCCGCCTAGTGGAAATCTAAAAGGATATTAACAGTCTAACCATCAGAGGGGCCTAAAGAGGGGGGTTCAAACTAAGTTATCAAAAAGGGGCTAAGAAGGAAAGCGAAAAGAAAGTACAACAAAAGAGAGCCCGAACAGTGACATCTGTTCTTCGGAACAAACAGTTTCACCCTGTTCTTAGGAGATCGAACTTGACATATAACAAGTGAATTACATAGCCACACGAGATTTTATTTATGCATTTTTATTGCATAAACAAATCTTCATAGACCCAATATATGAACCATGCAACATTTCAATATAGGTTAATTTTCCTGAATAACTATTTTCAATAGAATGAGTTATGACATGCATACTTAGTTACCGCACCCTTCTTATTCTTCATTGTAGATTCTCAGGAAGCCCATCAGGAAGTATTATCCCTGTCTCTTGCTCTATGCGTCTCTTCAACTCTATTAGAATTCAAATTTGGCCCTATTTTTTCAAAGATGTTTTTTTCCTAGCAAATCCCTGCATAAACAAACGTTCTTCAAAATCTAAGGGTGGAATGCTTATTTGTTTAATTGGCAGAGAAAATCACTTCATAATCTCCTCTAGGCATTACAGCAAACACGTGGTACACAACAGAAATCAACATATGTACCTTAGCAAGAAAGGGTAATGCTTCATTGTCTACGCGCTTGGCACCATGGTTTTGGGCACATGTGGCTCTTTGGAACATATCATCCTAAACATAACAATTTAGATACTAACATATTAGGTTGCTCAATACTTTGATACATGGGAAGAAGAATGTTTCATTTTGACACCTTTAGTTCTGTTGTGGACCATGAAATAATATTGCAGCCACTAATTAAATCATGCAGTCAAATTGGTATGAAAGCATAATTATGAATCTTCCCATTAAAGATTAAAATGCGATATAATTCTAGGCTGACAACAATAAAAGAAGCAGTACAGATCAACCAAAATGCGAAATTCAACAGAAGAGTGCAAGTTTCAAGAATCTGGAAAGAGATTATGTAGTACAATATTTAAGGATCCTCTAGGACCTCCTACAGGTAGAACTGTCATCTGCATCATCTACTAACTCTACTAAAAAATGAAGCTGCTCGTGTGTCAGCAGTGTCACTGAATTTTTTGATGACCGGCAATAAAGTTTGCTTCTTAATTTTGGACTGCTACATTTAAGTTTCCCATGTGTGTAGGTGTAGCAGGTAACAGCTCTGAACGCTGAAAAAAAGAATAAAAAATTGAATCCTCTCTCCATGCCCTCACAATGCCTATGAATTTCACATAGTGTTCGTTTAAACAGCACACACATTGTCCATTCAAAAAGAGGTGGAATAAAATTAAATCTAAACTGAACTTGACAAAAAATTTAATTCAGAGCCTTTGTATAGCTGACATTGGATCATCGTATACAACAAGATCCAGTAAGTAATGCAAGAGCACACACGTACATAAGAGTCAAAAAACTAATTAGAAGGCATGACCTACATGGATATACTGAGGTCTCTGCAGTGTAAGGATTAAAAAAAATGGTAGCAACATGCCAAAGACAATGACAGTCAAGGATGACATCTCCTTCCATACGGTGGTCCATGCTCTCTGCAATCCCGGAAGAAGAACATACCTTAAAAGGCTGAAATCAGGAGTAAAGAACATGTCAAAAGGGTTCAGAAATAGAAAGTAGAAAATTCAAGAGTCAGTACAAAAACAAAATAGGTCTTTGTATCATAAACTCTGTATATCCAAATCGCTAAATAGATCCTCTGCTCTACTACTCCTTCAACTTCGAGGACGCCTCGCATGCTGCGCCTCTTACTTCTAATAAACACATGAACGAATCAGCATTTATGCTTGAATAAAAAAGATCCCCACGAAACATACCAAAGGGCGATGCAGTGGGACTCAGATCCTGATGCCCCACAGTACGGAAAAAGGAAGGAAGAAGTTTATTCTAACACGATTATTGTCCCCAATTTCCTCAACTTTGCGCACAAATTGTTCGAAGGAGTAATATGGGATGAAGTAAGAGTGCCAGTTTAGCGTCAAGCTTGATAAGATTGCAAAGGTCCTCCACCTCGCATCAAGACGATAATTCAAATTTAGGAGGCCATCAGAAATCAGAATAAGTATAAGTGTGCAGTGAGCAACATCGGGCTACAGTCTCTACTGTTTTTGAGACCCAAGTTTTATGAGAAGAAGGCAAATTAGAACTATAACACCTGCTTAACATCCTGAATATCATGTTGCCAACTTGTGAAATAAGGCTTTTGAACTAACAGTAGGTACGTAGGTACATCTCCTGGATGTTGTTGAGACTGAGATAATGATGGTCATAAAAAAGAGAAGTGAGAATGAGGAAGTCCTGGATTAGGGGGTGTCCGGATAGCTGGACTATACATTCGGTCGGACTCCTGGACTATGAAGATACAAGATTGAAGACTTCGTCCCGTGTCCGGAAGGGACTTTCCTTGGCGTGGAAGGCAAGCTTGGCGATACGGATATGTAGATCTCCTACCATTGTAACCGACTCTGTGTAACCCTAGCCCTCTCCGGTGTCTATATAAACCGGAGGGTTTTAGTCCGCAGGGAGAACATACAATCATACCATAGGCTAGCTTCTAGGGTTTAGCCTCTCTGATCTCGTGGTAGATCTACTCTTGTACTACCCATATCATCAATATTAATCAAGCAGGACATAGGGTTTTACCTCCATCAAGAGGGCCCGAACCTGGGTAAAACATTGTGTCCCCTGCCTCCTGTTACCATCCGCCTAGACGCACAGTTCGGGACCCCCTACCCGAGATCCGCCGGTTTTGACACCGACATTGGTGCTTTCATTGAGAGTTCCTCTGTGTCGTCACTTTTAGGAGCGATGGTTCCTCCGATCATCAACGACGATGCAATCCAGAGTGAGACTTTTCTCCCTGGACAGATCTTCGTATTTGGCAGCTTTGCACTGCGTGCCAATTTGCTTGGCCATCTGGAGCAGATTGAAAGTTACGCCCCTGGCCATCAGGTCAGATTTGGAAGTTTGAACTACACGGCCGACCTCCGCGGAGACTTGATCTTCGACGGGTTCGAGCCGCAGCCGAGCGCGCCGCACTGTCACGATGGGTATGATCTAGCTCTGCCACCAAACAGTGCCCTGGAGGCCACACCCGCATCAGCTTCGACCCTTAATTCGGAGCCAACTGCGCCAATCGAGGATGGGTGGTTGGACACCGCCTCGGGGGCTGCAATCTCTACAGCGATCGAGCCGAACACCAGCCCTATTCTCTGCGAAGCCCGTGACTCCAAGGAGCCGGACTCCTCTCCAAACTCCGAGCCCTCCGCGCCCCTACCGATCGAACCCGATTGGGCGCCGATCATGGAGTTCACCGCCGCGGACATCTTTTAGCACTCGCCCTTCGGCGATATTCTGAATTCACTAAAGTCTCTCTCTTTATCAGGAGAGCCCTGGCCGGACTATGGTCAGCAAGGTTGGGATGCGGATGATGAAGAAATTCAAAGCCCACCCACCACCCACTTCGTAGCCTCTGTCAATGATTTAACCGACATGCTCGACTTCGACTCCGAAGACATCGACGGTATGGACGCCGATGCAGGAGACGATCAAGAACCAGCGCATATAGGGCACTGGAAAGCCACCTCGTCGTACGATATATACATGGTGGACACCCCAAAAGAAGGCAATGGCGATGGAATAGCGGAGGATGACCCCTCCAAGAAGCAGCCTAAGCGTCGGCGTCAGCGGCGCCGCTCTAAATCCCGCCAAAGCAAAAACGGTGATTCCGGCACGGGAGATAATAACACCCCGGACGGTGCCGAAGACAACCACCTCCAGCAAGATTTAGCACAGGAGGATGGAGAAGCCAACCCTCATGAGAGAGCGGCAGACAGAGAGGTCGAGGACGATAATTATATGCCTCCTCCAAAGACGAGACAAGCCTCGACGACGATGAATTTGTCATGTCGGAGGATCCCGTTGAACAAGAGCGTTTCAAACACAGGCTTATGGCCACGGCGAGCAGCCTCAAAAAAAAAACAGCAACAACTTAGAGCTGATCAAGATTTGCTAGCCGACAGATGGACTGAAGTCCTTGCGGCAGAAGAGTATGAACTCGAATGCCCCTCCAAGAGCTACCCAAAGCGCAGGTTGCTACCCCGATTAGAGGACGAAGCACCTAAACCTACATCACCAGCGCATGATGCGACCGACCGGCCACCCCGTGGCCGCGACAGAGAGGCCTCTTTGCCCTCCACTCAAGCCACATGCCGGCGCCGCCCAAAAAATTCCAAGGCACGGGAAAATGCACCAGACCTGCGAGATATATTGGAAGACAAGGCAAGGCAAACAAGATCGATCTACGGATCGCGTGGGCGCCCCACGACACGAGACGGTAATCGCCACTCCGGATACAGTAAATCCGTCCGGGCCGAACACAGTAGACAAAGCTCGTTTGAGCTGCGTCGTGATATAGCCCAATACAGAGGCGCCGCACACCCACTACGCTTCACAGATGAAGTAATGGATCATTAAATCCCCGAGGGTTTCAAACCCATGAACATCAAATCATACGATGGCACAACAGATCATGCGGTATGGATCGAGGACTATCTCCTTCATATCCACATGTCCCGAGGTGATGACCTACACGCCATCAAATACCTCCCACTCAAGCTTAAAGGACCAACTCGGCATTGGCTTAATAGCTTGCCAGCAGAATCAATTGGTTGTTGGGAGGACCTAGAAACCGCATTCCTCGACAATTTCCAGGGCACTTATATGCGACCACCAGACGCCGATGACCTTAGCCACATAATTCAGCAGCCAGAGGAATCGGCCAGACAATTCTGGACACGGTTCCTAACCAAGAAAAATCAAATCATCGACTGTCCGAACGCAGAGGCCCTAGCAGCCTTCAAGCATAACATCCGCGACGAGTGGCTTGCACGGCACCCAAGACAGGAAAAGCCAAAATCTATGGCAGCCCTCACGACACTTATGACCCGCTTTTGCGCGGGAGAAAACAGCTGGCCAGCTCGCAGCAATAACATGACCAAGAGCCCTGGTAATTCGGATACCAAGGACAGCAGTGGCAGGTCACGTCTGTAGGATCGAAAGTATGTCTAGAGGGGGGGTGATTAGACTACTTGACCAAATAAAAATCTAGCCTTTTCCCAATTTTAGTTCTTGGCAGAATTTAGCTATCTTAGCACAAGTCAAGAAATCTCCACACAATTCAAGCAAGCATGCAAAAGAGTATATGAGCAGCGGAAAGTAAAGCATGCAACTTGCAAGAATGTAAAGGGAAGGGTTTGGAGGATTCAAATGCAATTGGAGACACGGTTGTTTTTGTCGTGGTTCCGATAGGTGATGCTATTGTACATCCACGTTGATGGAGACTTCAACCCACGGAGGGTAACGGTTGCGCGAGTCCACGAAGGGCTCCACCCACGAAGGTTCCACGAAGAAGCAACCTTGTCTATTCCATCACGACCGTCGCCCACGAAGGACTTGCCTCACTAGCGGTAGATCTTCACGAAGTAGGCGATCTCCTTGCCCTTACTGTTGGGGAACGTTGCAGAAAACAAAAAATTTCCTACGATTTCACCAAGATCCATCTAGGAGTTCGTCTAGCAACGAGTGATTAGATGCATCTACGTACCTTGTAGATTGCGAGCAGAAGCGTTCAAGAACGGGGATGAGGGAGTCGTACTCGACGTGATTCGAATCACCGAAGATCCTAGCACCGAACGGACGGCACCTCCGCGTTCAACACACGTACGGAACAGCCGCGTCTCCTCCTTGATCTAGCAAGGGGGAAGGAGAGGTTGAGGGAGATGGCTCCAGCAGCAGCACGACGGCGTGGTGGTGATGGAGCTGCAGTACTCCGGCAGGGCTTCCCAAGCACTATGGAGGAGGAGGAGGTGTTGGAGAGGAAGAGGGAGGCACCAAAAGTCAAGGTAAGAAGTCCTCCATCTCCCCCACTATATATAGGAGGGCCAGGGGGGGCGCCGGCCCTAGGAGATCTCCTAGGGGGGTGCGGCCAAGGGGAGGAATCCCTCCTCCCCAAGGCACCTAGGAGGTGCCTTCCCCTCTTAGGACTCTTCCCTCCTTGAAACCCTAGGCGCATGGGCCTCTTGGGGCTGGTGCCCTTGGCCCATGTAGGCCAAGGCGCACCCCCTACAGCCCATGTGGCCCCCCAGGACAGGTGGCCCCACCCGGTGGACCCCCGGGACCCTTCCGGTGGTCCCGGTACAATACCGGTGACCCCGAAACTTGTCCCGATGCCTGAAATAGCACTTTCTATATATAATTCTTTACCTCCGGACCATTCCGGAACTCCTCGTGACGTTCGGGATCTCATCCGGGACTCCGAACAACATTCAGGTTACTGCATATACATATCCCTACAACCCTAGCGTCACTGAACCTTAAGTGTGTAGACCCTACGGGTTCGGGAGACATGTAGACATGACCGAGATCGTTCTTCGGTCAATAACCAACAACGGGATCTGGATACCCATGTTGGCTCCCACATGCTCCTCGATGATCTCATCGGATGAACCACGATGTCGAGGATTCAAGCAACCCCGCATACAATTCCATTCGTCAATCGGTATGTTACTTGCCCGAGATCCGATCGTCGGTATCCCAATACCTCGTTCAATCTCGTTACCGGCAAGTCACTTTACTCGTACTGTAATGCATGATCCCGTGACCAGACACTTGGTCACTTTGAGCTCATTATGATGATGCATTACCGAGTGGGCCCAGTGATACCTCTCCGTCATATGGAGTGACAAATCCCAGTCTTGATCCGTGTCAACCCAACAGTCACTTTCGGAGATACCCGTAGTATACCTTTATAGTCACCCAGTTACGTTGTGACGTTTGGTACACCCAAAGCACTCCTACGGTATCCGGGAGTTACACGATCTCATGGTCAAAGGAAAAGATACTTGACATTGGAAAACTCTAGCAAACGAACTATACGACCTTGTGCTATGTTTAGGATTGGGTCTTGTCCATCACATCATTCTCCTAATGATGTGATCTCGTTATCAATGACATCCAGTGTCCATAGTCAGGAGACCATGACTATCTGTTGATCAACGAGCTAGTCAACTAGAGGCTTACTAGGGACATGTTGGTGTCTATTATTCACACATGTATTACGATTTCCGGATAACACAATTATAGCATGAATAAAGACAATTATCATGAACAAGGAAATATAATAATAATGCTTTTATTATTGCCTCTAGGGCATATTTCCAACACTTACAAACTCCTTGGTTCAACTCCACAATCTTGTCGAAGGCTCCCAAGTGACACCTAGCCAATCTAGGAGACACCACTCTCCAAGAAGTAACAAATGGTGTGTTGATGATGAACTCCTTGCTCTTGTGCTTCAAATGATAGTCTCCCCAACACTCAACTCTCTCTCACAGGATTTGGATTTGATGGAAAGAAGATTTGAGTGGAAAGCAACTTGGGGAAGGCTAGAGATCAAGATTCATATGGTTGGAATGGAATATCTTGAGCTCAACACAAATGTAGGTGGTTCTCTCTCAGAAAATGTGTATTGGAAGTGTAGGTATATTCCGATGGCTCTCTCCACAAATGAAGAGTGGGTGGAGGGGTATATATAGCCTCCACACAATATCTAAGCGTTACATACAATTTGCCAAACTCGGCGGGACCGAATGGTTAAACTCGGTCGGACCGATTCAGCAAACCTAGTGACCGTTAGGATTTTCGATGGGACTGAGATGCAACTCGGTAGGACCGATATGGTTAGGGTTACGGCATAACGTAATCTTGGTGTGACCGATTAAACAAACTCGGTGGGACTGATTTTGGTAATAAGCTAACGAGAGAGTTGGTCAGGTAAACTCGGTGGGACCGATTCGCTCATCTCGGTGAGACCAGGTGTTACAAAAGGGAAACAGAGAGTTTACATTGCAATCTCGGTGGGACCGATCGCTCATCTCGGTAAGACCGAAACGTTACGAAGGGAAACAGAGAGATTACAATCCCATCTCGGTGAGACCGAGATCCCTATCGGTGAGACCGATTTGCCTAGGGTTTGTGGCAGTGGCTATGACATTCGAAACTCGGTGGCGCCGGATAGAAAGAATCGGTGGGGCCGAGTTTGATTTTTGGTTTAGGTCATATGTGGATTTGGGAAGGTAGTTGAGGATTTTGAAGCATATCACTAAGAATTTTGAGCAAGCAAGTCATTAAGCAACACCTCATCCCTCCTTGATAGTATTGGCTTTTCCTATACACTCAATGTGATCTTGAATCACTAAAATATAAAATGTAGAGTCTTGAGCTTCATGCTTGAGCCAAACTTTTTGTCCTTAGAATTTTGAGGGATCCACTTTCCTCATCCATGCCATGCCATTCATTGAGCTTTTCCTGAAATATTAATCTTGGAATAATGTTAGCTCAATGAGCTATATGTTAGGAATTACCAAAACCACACAGGGATAGTTGCACTTTCAATCTCCCCCTTTTTGGTAATTGATGACAACATATAGATCAAAGCTTCGACAAATGATAATAAGAGTGAAAGATATTGTCGCTTTAAGAAGTATGTGAAAAGCAAGAGCTCCCCCTAAATTTGTGCATATCTTAAGATTTGCTTTGGACTGCAAATGCACAATAAGTTAGGATCATGGGTTACTCTTCCATGTCACATACATCTTGGTGGAGCGCTCAAAATAATAAAGATTGAATACATGCACTCATCACCAAGCAAAGTGAATGATCATATAAGGATAAGTAAGATAATATCATCTAACAAGCATAAGTGTAGCTTATGATCAACCACATGATCATCAATGTCTCACAGATAATAGCATAGTATCTCAAGCAATCAAAAGATAAACAAAGTTCAACCACCAAACCAAGAGAGAATAAAAAGCAACGCTCTCTCTCGAAGCCTATGATCTATACATGTTTCTCCCCCTTTGGCAACAAGATACCAAAAAGTTCATAGAAAATGCATAGCACTAAAACGTCTCTCAAGCTTGGTCTTCAGGTGGTGGCGTAGAGATGGCTCCTTGAACGAAGACTTCAGTTGATGTGGATGGAGCTGAAGGAGTTGGTGCTGGAGCTGGTTGCGCTGAATCTGTAGCTAATGCAGATGACGTGGCTCTGGTGTCTGGAACAGGCACTGCAGCAGACCTCTGAGCTCTAGGCACTCTGGCAAATGCATCAGTGGTTGCCTTGCTCTTCCTCTCCTGCATATCATCTTGAAGTTGCTCCACAACAGACCGAATCTCGGTTACTTTCACATCCAAGTCATAGAATTTTTGCTTTACGATTCTTTCCAAGCTCTCCTGGTTTTGAGTCAGGGTGGCCAGTCCCTTCTCAATCCTCAGAGTGGATGCAATCAGGTAGCCAAGCTGATCTTGCTTGCTCTTCAAGAGATACTGAGATGCTTCTTCAGTAGTTGGCATCCTTGCAGCCTTTTCAGCTTTTGCCTTCTCTCTCTTGGCTTGTGCTTGTACTGAGGATGGTTCATCTTCATCCATAACCACTTGATTGTCCTCAAAGTCAGGATAGAGAACAAAGTGTTCCTTATCCAACAGATATTTTCCTATGACCATCTTTGAGTTAATCAACTCCTGAATTTGTGGGGCATATCCATAACATCTCTTTTGGTCTGTTGCTGTCCTCTTGATAGTCTCAACCATGAGGCTCATGACCTTGAATTTCTGTGGCACATCAAATATGTGTAGCAAATTAATTGCATACCCTCTGATCATGTTGTGGTCACTTGACTTGGGCAAAAGAGTGTGCCTTAGGATCTAGTTGATCGTTGGCAGTCCTGATAGAAGAAAATGGACTGACCCAAACTTGAAAGTCTCAAGAGCTTTGTCTGGGATCTCTTTGTACATCTGTGACATAGAATTGTGATCCATCTTTTTCTTGGCATAAACATCCAAGTCATCTTCACTTTCCTTTGGGGCATTGATCAGATTGGCCCATTCCTCAATAGTTGATTGGTATCTCATTCCTTCAGACATCCAAACTATTCTGCCATCTGGATAGAAATGTGATGTGGAGTAGAATTGCATAATGAGCTCATCATTCCAGTTTGTGAGCTTCTGCCCAACAAAGTCTGCAACTCCACACGCACTGAAGCTGTCATACACTCCAGGATAGTGTTCTTCATTCTCCTTCATGTAGGTCCAATCGACTCACCTCATATCACACACTATAGGCTTCTTGTCCAACAAAATTGTCTCATAGAAATCCTGATGTTCCTTTGTGTGGAACCTGTAATCAACAGCAGTGCTTCTCCTGGTGGCATATGGATCTGACTCTCTCCATAGCCTCAACCCTGAGTCTCTCCTGATCTTCATGTTCTCAGCCACAGGATGAGCATCATTGTGATCTGGGATTTTGGGTTTGAGCTTCCTCAGGACTTGTCCTTCATCATCTTCATCAGCAGCAACTTCAGGCACTGGGGCCTTGTTCTTCTCAATAGCTGGTATACTCCTGGTATTCCTCTTAGGTGCACTCTTGGGCTTGGAGGCTACTTTGGGTGCTTCTTTGGGCTTTGATGTTGCAGCCCCTGACTTTATAGCATCACCCATCAGCTTTTGTGCCTTGGGTGCTGGTGTAGCAACCTCTTCTTCCTCTTCCTCTTCAGAATCTCTCATGATTGAGGATCTCCCAAGCACTCTAGCAGTGGTCCTCTCCTTCCTCTTCTTCCCTTCTGCAGCAGCCTCTTTGGGTTCAGATCCCAAAGGGACTTGAGTAGATGCTCTGGCCGTGGACATTGGATTTCTCTTTGCAGGAACCTTTTGCTTCATGCCTAGCTTGGTGGCAGCAGCAGTGCTATATTCCTTCTTAACCACTTTCTTCTTGGAAGTGGCCTCATCCTCAACTGCCACATAGTCTTCATCCTCAAATTCAGAGGTCTTCTTCTTTCTGGCCCTAGTGGCAGCTTTGGGTAAGTTGCTTGGGGTGCTCCTGCTACCATCATCTGAACTGCTAGATGGACTAGTGCCCTCACCCAGGTGAACCTGCTCCTTTGACCTATTCTGGCTGTCACTCTGATCAGACATATTGCAAACACTGACAGCAGACCCTGTGAATAGATATAGATGAGATAGAGTGGATGAGCATCATAAAATGCAGAGGTTTTTGCAAAAGAATGAGTCAAAAACTTAGTTTTACTTTTCCACAGAAAGCATTTCGGATCAACCGATTTGTAAACTCGGTGATACCGAAACAGCTGTTGGAACCTAAACTAGTGAACTCGGTCAGACCGAGTCATAGTTCGGTGGCACCGAGACTGCTAGGGTTTCACAAAGTCCTGAACTCGGTCACACCGATTTGCAATTCTCGGTCAGACCGAAAATTACATGTGCAATGGCCTGAGCCGAATGGGTGGTACTGAGTTCCACAACTCGGTGGGTCCAAGATGGTTTCGACGGAAACCTAACGCTAAATTTTCAATTCAACTCTAATCTACGGAGTGTTTTGGCTGGATAAGATCGTTTCAATCGTGGCAAGATTCATGGCAAACACAATGTGCTAGGAATCGGATTGAGGATAGCACAGTGATCAAGTTCATACCCTAGTTCGGCGATGAACTTGCTACAGCGGCAATGGCGGGAATGATTTTCGTTGACGGCGGCGGAGACCAGCGGCAGGAGGCGGCTGGCGATGAGGAAGACAATCCGGAGACCCTGGAGGCAAAGCGGGCTAAGCGCGGGTCGAGGAGGTTTGTAAAGTTTTCCAAAATTTGACCCGTGGGTATATATAGCCCGACCCTGTCGGTGTGACCGAGTGGAACAACTCGGTGGCACCGAGATTCATAACTGCAATCAGTTACTGAAACTCGGTGTGACCGAAAGGTTCAAATCGGTTGCACCGAGATTGAAAACCTAGATCGACTTAGTGATCTCGATATGACCGAAATGGATGAATCGGTCAGACCGAAACGCACAAAGAAGTTTTGGAACTTTAAGTCTATGACGAATCGGGGACTTCGAGTGCTCCTCACACAGAGTGGTTCGAATCTGACTTGATCAATTTTTGCGATGTAGCATGAATAGAGTTTGAGACAAAAAAAGCATAGATAGCTAGAGAGGGTTCTTAGGCATTCTTGTCCATCCACTTGGCAAAAAAAAAGAAAACCAATCAATCAAAACAACAAGTGGATGTCCTCGAATGAGTAAAATATGCAATCAACATGCTCACACAATAAAATAGCAATTGAAATATGTGGCAAAGCATGCACAACCAATTCTAGCATCTATCAAACAATTTGCGATGACTAGGTCATCTATATATGAGTATATTGACTTAGGAGTCAAATGAGAACATTTGATCATAGGTCATACTCATCGTTTAAGCACAAGTGGGGTTACCACTTTTACATAAAGTATTGTTGTGTTCACACCATTAGAGTTGCTTTAGATCAATTCTTAGAGTAAAGCTCCCCCTAGATGTGAGATCCCCCCTAAGAGGGATGAACTAACCTTGGGTTTTGTCGATGATGACTTCATGTAGATGTTGAAGATGTGGATGCTCAATGTTGATGTAGATCATTTGAAGCTATCCATTGAAGTGAGTTGCACTTTCAATACCTACACGGGTTAGTCCCACAAGGAACAAGCAAGGATATCCATAGACATAAAGTGATGCACATACAAGATGATGTCTATGAAAGCTTCTAGGTTACCTTGTCCCTTGTCTTACCAACAAAAGGGTTTGTGACTCCTTGAACTAGTGCAAGATGTGGAAGTTGATTGCACTTGTTCTTGCCAAGATGATAAGAGTGAAGTATGTTGGCGGAGTCACCCTCAAGAACTCTCCAGTTCTTCTTCTTCGGAATCCACACCATCTTGATGGGAATCCTCGGTGTTGTAGTTGTACTTGATGAAGTGGAACTTGAAGTAGTCTTGGGAACCCACTTGACCGAGGCCTTAGGAGCTTCTTTAAATGCATCAATTTCCTCTTGAAGCTTGTCCTTGCCTTTTTGCTTGTGGTCTTGTGGTGGAAGATCATCCTGAGCTTGTGTCCCTTTGAAAGAAGTAGGATCATACTTCTATTATTGAGGAACAAACTTTGTCTTGGGGTATTGACCTTCTTCCCACTTAACTCCATTGGCATTGAACTTTCATTCAAAATCAACACCTTGATTCTTCCGGTGCCTTCCTTGCTTGCGTACAATTTTCTCGAATTGCTTATTTCTGGCAAGGCTCTTGTAAACACCTTTCACTATAATTCCCTTCAATAAGCTATTTTCTTGCTCAAGTGTAACTTGGCTAAGAGAATCATTAATGGAATCAAGAGAACTACTAGAAGCAACAATATTGGATTTAGCATGATTATTGTTACTACTAGAGGAAGAATCTTTCTTGTTCTTGTTACTAGACTTGACTTGAGGCATGTAAGTGGATAAGAGTAAATGCTTGGCAATGTAAGAAGAACTTCTCTTACGAAGATCATCATTGATTGCTTTTAAGAACTCATGCTCTTGCTCAAGGTTGAGCTTTTCAAAGTGTAATTTCTCGTGAGTCCTTGATAGTTCTCGATGATCTCCTAAGATACTTTCATGAGCTAACTTAAGAGTGTTTAGTTCTTTAGTTAGAGACTCAATCTTCTCCTTATCATTGTCATTCATTTTATCTTGATTAGCATGATTAATTGACGTTTCATCACAGTATTCATCACTAGAATTGTCAACAAGTAAATCATCATCACCTAACAAGTCATCTTCATCACTATTGAAATCAACATACTCGGGGTGTGATACCTTTGGGCCTTTAGCCATGAAGCATGTTCCAACTCCTTCGTTTGGCGAGTCAAATATATCGTAGGAGTTGGTTGTCACAAGTGCTAGACCAGCAACACCTTCATCTTGAGTATATTCGGAGTCGGAGTGATAGCTTCTCTCGAAGTGGTTGTCGGAGTCGGAGCCGGATACCCATTCACCAATATGAGCTTGATGTCTTAGTTTTGTGTAGCTCCTTGATGACTTGTCCTTTCTTTCCGAATCCTTGCTTCTCTGTGAGGGTCTTCGTTCATAACGATCATCTCTACTCCTTCTTTCTCTAGATGGTGATTCTTCTCTTCTACTTCTTCTCTTGGAAGAATCTTCTCTTCTCTTGTAGGGGGCCGTACACTCATTGGAATAGTGTCCGGACCTTCCACAATTGTAGCAGTTTCGCTCTTGACTAGAAGATCTTTTGTCATTGTAGGACCTTGACTTGGAGCTTCTCTCTTTGCTTCTACTCTTGTAGAACTTGTTGAAATTCTTCACCATTAAACTCAATTATCCATTGAAGGTTTCTTTCTCACTTGATGATGTGGGGGCTTCACATGAAGCTTTGTAAGCACCACTTGATTTGTTGTGAAGTTCCTCTTTATCCTTGAGTGACATCTCATGAGCAACAATTCTTCCGATGACTTCCGTTGGCTTGAGATCTTTGTAATTTGGCATCATTTGGGTCAATGTGCACATGATATCATATTTTCCATCCAAGGCTCTTAGGATCTTCTTGATGATGAATCTATTTGTCATCTCTTCACTCCCTAAGCCGGCAATCTCATTTGTGATAAGAGCAAGCCTAGAGTACATTTCAGCAACACCTTCACCATCCTTTATTTTGAACTTGTCAAGTTGACTTTGAAGCACATCCAATTTGGATTCCTTGACGGAGTCGGTACCTTCGCGCATATCAATCAAAGTATCCCAAATTTCCTTTGCATTCTCAAGACGGCTGATTTTGTTGAATTCTTCGGGGCACAATCCGTTGAAGAGGATATCACAAGCTTGAGCGTTGTATTGCAGCATTTTCAACTCTTCCGCGGTGGCTTCACGGTTCGGTTCTTTCCCGTCAAAGAATTCACCTTGCAAGCCAATACACACAATAGCCCAAACGGCGGGGTTATGTCCAAGAATATGCATTTTCATCTTATGCTTCCAACTAGCAAAATTAGTGCCATCAAAGTAAGGACCTCTATATTGATAATTTCCCTCGCTAGACGCCATACTCTCCTAGGTTGTGAAACCAAGGCTATGACCGCCAAAAGCTATGAAAATCAAAGCAAATGAAGACCAAAGCTCTGATACCACTTGTAGGATCGAAAGTATGTCTAGAGGGGGGTGATTAGACTACTTGACCAAATAAAAATCTAGCCTTTTCCCAATTTTAGTTCTTGGCAGAGTTTAGCTATCTTAGCACAAGTTAAGCAATCTCCACACAATTCAAAAAAGCATGCAAAAAAGTATATGAGCAGCGGAAAGTAAAGCATGCAACTTGCAATAATGTAAAGGGAAGGGTTTGGAGGATTCAAACACAATTGGAGACACGGATGTTTTTGTCGTGGTTCCAATAGGTGGTGCTATCGTACATTCCACGTTGATGGAGACTTCAACCCACGGAGGGTAACGGTTGCGCGAGTCCACAGAGGGCTCCACCCACGAAGGGTCCACGAAGAAGCAACCTTGTCTATTCCATCATGACTGTCGCCCACGAAGGACTTGCCTCACTAGCGGTAGATCTTCACGAAGTAGGCGATCTCCTTGCCCTTACAAACTCCTTGGTTCAACTCCACAATCTTGTCGGAGGCTCCCAAGTGACACCTAGCCAATCTAGGAGACACCACTCTCCAAGAAGTAACAAATGGTGTGTTAATGATGAACTCCTTGCTCTTGTGCTTCAAATGATAGTCTCCCCAACACTCAACTCTCTCTCACAGGATTTGGATTTGGTGAAAAGAAGATTTGAGTGGAAAGCAACTTGGAGAAGGCTAGAGATCAAGATTCATATGGTTGGAATGGAATATCTTGACCTCAACACAAGTGTAGGTAGTTCTCTCTCAGAAAATATGTATTGAAAGTGTAGGTATGTTCTGATGGCTCTCTCCACAAATAAAGAGTGGGTGAGGGGGTATATATAGCCTCCACACAATATCTAAGCGTTACATACAATTTGCCAAACTCGATGGGACCGAATGGTTAAACTCGGTCGGACCGATTCAGCAAACCTAGTGACCATTAGGATTTTCGATGGGACTGAGATGCAACTCGGTAGGACCGATATGGTTAGGGTTACGGCATAACGTAATCTCGGTGTGACCGATTAAACAAACTCGGTGGGACCGATTTTGGTAATAAGCTAACGAGAGAGTTGGTCAGGTAAACTCGGTGGGACCGATTCGCTCATCTCGGTGAGACCAGGTGTTACAAAAGGGAAACAGAGAGTTTACATTGCAATCTCCGTGGGACCGATCGCTCATTTCGGTAAGACCGAAATGTTACGAAGGGAAACAGAAAGATTACAAACCCATCTCGGTGAGACCGAGATCCGTATCGGTGAGACTGATTTGCCTAGGGTTTATGGCAGTGGCTATGACATTTGAAACTCGGTGGCGCCGGATAAAAAGAATCGGTGATGTCGAGTTTGACTTTTGGTTTGGGTCATATGTGGATGTGGGAAGGTAGTTAAGGATTTTGGAGCATATCACTAAGAATTTTGAGCAAGCAAGCCATTAAGCAACACCTCATCCCTCTTTGATAGTATTGGCTTTTTCTATAGACTCAATGTGATCTTGGATCACTAAAATATAAAATGTAGAGTCTTGAGCTTCAAGCTTGAGCCAAACTTTGTGTCCTTAGAATTTTGAGGGATCCACTTTCCTCATCCATGCCATGCCATTCATTGAGCTTTTCCTGAAATATTAATCTTGGAATAATGTTAGCTCAATGAGCTATATGTTGTTAGGAATTACCAAAACCACCTAGGAATAGTTGCACTTTCAGCGTCGCAACAAGCAAAAGCGCCGCATTAACGACGACAATGCTGAGGATACGACAGTTAATGCCGGATTCAGAGGCTCTAAACCCGATCAGCGGAAAAAGCCATTCAAAAGAAATACTCCAGGCCCGTCCAGTTTGGACCGAATACTCGACCGCTCATACCAGATACATGGCAGCCTCGAAAAACCAGCCAATCACACCAACAGGAATTGTTGGGTGTTCAAGCAGGCAGGCAAGTTAAATGTCGAAAGTAGAGACAAGGGGCTGCATAGCGATGACGAGGAGGAGCCCCGCCCGCCGAACAATAGTGGACAGAAAGGTTTTCCCCCACAAGTGTGGATGGTGAACATGATATACGCAATCCACGTCCCCAAGAGGGAGCGGAAGCGTGCGCTAAGGGACGTATACGCGATGGAGCCAGTCGCCCCAAAATTCAACCCATGGTCTTCCTGCCCGATCACTTTTGATCGAAGGGACCACCCCACTAGCATCCGTTATGGCGGATTCGCCGCATTGGTTCTAGACCCAATTATTGACAGATTTCACCTTACTAGAGTCCTTATGGACGGCGGCAACAGTCTGAACCTGCTTTACCAGGATACAGTGCGGAAAATGGGCATCGATCCCTCGAGGATCAAACCCACTAAAACGACCTTTAAAGGCGTCATACCAGGTGTAGAGGCCAACCGTACAGGCTCAGTTACACTTGAAGTGGTCTTCGGATCTCCGGATAATTTCTGAAGCGAGGAGTTAATCTTCGACATAGTCCCATTCGGCAGTGGCTATCACGCACTGCTCAGGCGAACCGCATTTGCCATGTTCAATGCGGTGCCGCACTACGCATACCTCAAGCTCAAGATGCCAGGCCCTCGAGAAGTCATCACGGTCAATGGAAACACCGAACGCTCTCTCCGAACGGAGGAGCATACGGCGGCTATCGCAGCGGAAGTACAAAGCAGCCTCTCAAGGCAATTCTCCAGTCCGGCCATTAAACGTCTGGGCACCGTCAAGAGCGTCCGGAGTAACTTACAACAAGACCGCCTGGCATGTTCCGAGCAAGCGTAGCAATGCGGGCCCAACCCCAGCCCTCGCGAACTTGCGAAACCAGTGTTGCGCGTACATAACTACGCTCTGGAAATACCATGGGCACAGGATGAGGGGCACCATCACGGCACGCCCGAAACACGGCTTAAACCACACTAGGGGCTGCCGACTTCTTAATTTTCTCTTATTTTCAGGACTCCATTCTTCGGAAGGCTTGTCCGGCAGTACAATTGCCGCACAAACGATACAACCAGGGAAGCAGAAAGCTACGCCGCACTATGGAACTCTAAGGTGGTCTCTATAACGAGCAGTATACCTGTTTCACATAACATTCCGCAGCTCGCCCCTGGAAAGGACATGTTAAATAGTCCCATCTTTTGCTTATTGCACTATTTGTATCGTTTTGCTTTGATCGCAGCCTTTTTAAATAAACAATGCATAGCTTCCGTCTATTATTGCATTACTCTTTTTTACGAATATATGTTCATTAATGACATGTTGCATCCATACACTTTGGTACGGCCAATACGCCAGGGGCTTAAGTACCCCACAATACGGTGTGAGAAGTCCGAACACTTTCACAAGTGCGGCACCCCGAACTTATAGCATTATATGCATTGGCTCCGAATCATGTCTTGGGTCAATAGTTGGGTTTGCCCGGCTCCTATGTTTTGGTACCTTACGTACCGTTATATCGGCTAAGGTAGCACTAGGAGAACTACTGCGATTGTGCCCCAGTTGAGCTGGGCTAAGCACCTCAGTAGAGAAAGCTAAAACTGACCGTCATGATGAGGCGAGAGCTGGTCGCTGTTCGAGAGGTTTTCGAGTCCCTAAAGACTTATGCCGCTTAGAGCGAGGAGTCGGCTTTGTCCGGCCTAGGCGTGGATAGCGCCCCGAACTCGGTCTTCCGAACACTAGGGGCTTCGCCAAAATTTAAAATTATAGAATTCTATGGCTAAGTGAGAGTGTTCAAACATTATAGTCCGATTGCCTTGTTCGTTGTGTTGAGCGCCTTCCTCGATGGACCCAAGAATGGGAAAAAGAGCGCTCATGTTTATCCCGAACACCCCGGCACTCGTGGCACGGGGGCAGAAGCCGACGACTCGCCATCTCTTAAATTTAATAAACGGCCGCACAGAAGGTAATATTTTAAATTCAAAAGCGTTGCTTAGCGCATATGAACAAGTTTTCAGCGTACAGGATCACAAATGCGAGTTTACTCAAAAATTACATCTTTGGAGCATTCATCCGCTATAAGGCGGCACCCTTCAGGACGCCCTCATTATACGCTTCCGGGACGCGATGCTCCTTGCCCGGCGGCGGCCCGTCCTTCACCAGCTTCTCCGCATCCATCTTGCCCCAGTGCACTTTAGCACGGGCAAGCGCCCTACGGGCACCTTCGATGCAGAGGGAGCGCTTGATTACTTCAAGCCGTGGACAGGCATCCACCAGCCGCCTCACCAGCCCGAAGTAGCTCCCAGGCAGAGCCTCTCCAGGCCAAAGCCGAACTAAGAGACCCTTTATGGCCTGTTCGGAAACCTTGTGGAGCTCGACCATTTGCTTCAGCTGGTCGCTCAAAGGCACCAGGTGTCCGGTCTCAGCATACTGAGACCAGAACACCTTCTCCATCAAGCTCCCCTCCTTGGATCGGTAGTAGGCAGCGGCATCAGACGCACTACGGGGCAAATCTATGAATGCTCCTGGAGAGCTCCGGACTCGAGTAAGTAACAAGTAATTCACTTTCACATGCTTGCTTTGCATAATGAATGCCTTACACGCCGCTATCTTCTTCATCGCTTCAATTTCTTGGAGGGCTTTCTGGGCTTCGGCCTTGGCAGACTTCGCGCTTTTGAGGGCTGCCGCAAGCTCGGACGCTTGCGTCTTTGAGTCAAGCTCCAAACTCTCGTGTTTTTTCACGAGAGCCTGGAGCTCTTTCTGCACCTCCTCCACCCGCGCCTCCTGCTTCCCTCTCTCTGTGCGCTCCGCGGCCGCTCTGTTTTCGGCCTCGGATAGCGCTTGCTTAAAGGTTGCCACCTCGGTCGTGGCCCCTATAATAGCACGTTGATCCTGTCATTTTTTGCAACCACATCTTCTCTATATACTTGCGCAAGGTATTACTTACCTTCCTTCTCCTCGAGTTGCCTCTTGGCATGGCCGAGCTCGTTCTCGGACCGCGCGAGGTTTTGCTTCAACGTATCCACCTCCGTAGTCAGTGCGGCGGAGGCCAGCAGCGAAGCCTGCATATGCATATTGACTTGATTATGTTAGACTCCTGCAAATGTTATTAGATCCTCTATTCGGCTTTTCTTTCCGAACGCCGAACAAAGCATCAGGGGCTACTGTCTATGCGGTAATATTTTTACATATTCTTTACTTACCTCAAAGCCTGTTAGAAGGCTAGCACAGGCTTTAGTCAGTCCGCTCTTGGCGGACTGAACCTTCTGGATCACTGCACTCATAATAGTGCGGTGCTCCTCGTCGATGGAGGCGCTGTTAAGCACCTCCAGCAAATTGTCCGGTGCCTCCGGTTGGACGGAGGTCGCCGACTCGGTAGGCTTGCTCCTCTTGGAAGGAGGCTGCCTACCGGAGTCCGGAACCGTTGAAGGTTCCGGCGCGGTGTCCGGCTCAAGGCCGGACTCGGAGCCCTTGGGGGTTCTATCCCCTTTACGCCTGGAGTCCGGGAGGTCGCCTTGCGGCGCCTCCAGGACCACCTCCTCCTGGCTTGGAACCTGTTGGGACGCCACCGCGGCGTCGTCCGTAGGATGGGGGGAGGTAGCCTTCGGAAGCGAATTCACATCTGACGAATCCAGGGAACCACTCGACGACACGTCGAGCCAGTCTTTGGGTGGACTGCATAAACATGTTCGACGTAAGGAAAAGCTGTGCAATGGGGGAATACTATGAATCACTCTGGTATCCGGATACTTACGATCTCGCCAGGGGCTTGGCCCTGTGCGGCCACTCCTCTTCGCCGTCGTCGGAGTTGGTGGAGTAATCCGGAGGAGGGGTCTTCCCCTTCTTGGACCCTTCGGCCTCCCCAGTTGGGGCGGCCTTCCTTTTCTTCCCTCCCCCGCTGGAGGGGGAGAGGTCTCTTCTTCCTCCTCGCCTTCATGGGAGGAGTGCGCCTTGGAGTCGTCGGATGATGAATCTGGCACCTCCTGGCGCCAGGCACTCTTTCGAGTCTCCGTGGCCTTCTTCTTGGCCTTCTTCTCTGGCACCACATAGGGTGCCAGAACCAGCAGCTTCGCCAAGCGAGTGTTCGCTGGGCCTTCGGGCAAAGGAGCCGGACAGTTGATCTGTCCGGACGTCTCCTGCCAATCATGTCAAAGGTAAGGGAGCTTAGATCCTGCATGGAGTCAAACTATGAAAAACTAATACCCTGTAAAAGGTAAAAACAGCTTACCGCACGAGCGTGACGTTGTGTGCTAAATCCGCGATCCTCGGTAGCGGATGCGGGGGCCTCGGCGCCCTTGAAAAGCACTTTCCAGGCATCTTCGTACGTCGTGTCGAAGAGCCTGCTAAGAGTTCGGTGCCGCGTCGGATCAAACTCCCACAGGTTGAAAGCCCGTTGTTGACACGGGAGGATCCGACGGATGAGCATAACCTGGACTACGTTGACAAGTTTGAGCTTCTTGTCCACCAGGGTTTGGACGCATGTTTGGAGTCCGGTCAGCTCTCCTTTTTTATCCCATGACAGGCCCGTCTCTTTCCAGGAGGCGAGCCGCATAGGGGGTCCGGATCGGAACTAGGGGGCTGCGACCCATTCAGGGTCGCGCGGCTCGGTGATATAAAACCACCCCGATTGCCACCCCTTTAGGGACTCCATGAAGGAGCCCTCGAGCCATAGGACATTGGGCGTCTTGCCCACCATGGCGCCTCCGCACTCCGCCTGGGTGCCGCGCACCACCTTCGGCTTGACATTGAAAGTCTTGAACCATAGGCCAAAATGGGGGCGGATGCAGAAGAAAGCCTCGCACACGACGATAAACGCCGAGATGTTGAGGACAAAGTTCGGGGCCAGATCGTGAAAATCCAGACCATAGTAGAACATGAGCCCCCGGACAAATGGGTGGAGAGGGAAGCCCAGTCTGCGGAGGAAATGGGGGAGGAACACCATCCTCTCATGGGGCCTAGGGGTGGGGATGAGCTGCCCCTCTTTGGGAAGCCGGTGCGCAATGTCATTAGACAAGTATCCGGCCTTTCTCGGTTTTTTGATGTGTCCCTCCGTGACGGAGGAGACCATTCACTTGCCTCCCGCTCCGGACATGGCTGGAGAAGGTTGAGATGGGGTGTGCGGACTTGGGCGCTAGAGCTCGAGTGCGCGAAAATGGATAGGCAAAGGAGGAAGAAGGCGTGGATGAAAAGGTGGATCCTTATCCCCTTATATGGGCAGACGCGACTATGCGTCCCCACCAGCCTGGTAAAACTCGCTTATCTCCCAAACGCCGTAATCAATGGCGCGGTTGGGTTACCCATGCCCGTATTGATGAGAATCCCGAAATAAGGGGACACGATCTCTGCTTTAACAAGACGTGACAAGGAAACCACCTCGCTAAACGCGCTGAGGTGGAACAGTAAAACGATTCGAATAAAGACTTGGCCGTGGTGTGATGTCACGCTACGAAATACGTCAGCAGATTAGATTTGTGTAAATATTATTCTCTCTATGGCAATATGTGGAAACTTATTTTGCAGAGCAGGACACTACCTTTGTGTTCAAAATCTTCTATGAAGTACTTGAAGGAGGAACCCGCCTTGCAATGCCGAAGACAATCTGCGCGCCAGACTCGTCGTCATTAAAACCTGGTTCAGGGGCTGCTGAGGGAGTCTTGGATTAGGGGGTGTCCGGATAGCCGGACTATACCTTCGGCCGGACTCCTGGACTATGAAGATACAAGATTGAAGACTTCATCCTGTATCCGGAAGGGACTTTCCTTGGCGTGGAAGGCAAACATGACGATACAGATATATAGATCTCCTACCATTGTAACCGACTCTGTGTAACCCTAGCCCTCTCCGGTGTCTATATAAACCGGAGGGTTTTAGTCCGTAGGGTGAACATACAATCATACCATAGGCTAGCTTCTAGGGTCTAGCCTCTCTGATCTCGCGGTATATCTACTCTTATACTACCCATATCATCAATATTAATCAAGCAGAACGTAGGGTTTTACCTCCATCAAGAGGGCCTGAACCTGGGTAAAACATTGTGTCCCCTGCCTCCTGTTACCATCCGCCTAGACGCACAGTTCGGGACCCCCTACCCGAGATCCGCCGGTTTTGACACCGACAAAGAACATTACTTCTTACTTTTTACTCATAAAGTTTGCAAAGTTTTAATGACGAGGAGGTACAAACATAGAGAAGTTGTATCATCCAAGAAGGTGCATGTACGTAAACTTTGCTCACATGTTCCAAGCAGTATTGAGTCACACGTCTGGTTCCAATCCTTAGAACAATTGGACTGCAATGCGTGTGGATTTTTGGTTCCAATCCTTAGAACAATTGGACTGCAATGCCTGTGGATTTTCACTTGATGAGATTTTGTTTTCTAAGATTAAATACAAACAAAAAACAGACATTCACCTCCAATTAAATCGACGGGAGTTGCCTTGGTCTTCAAATTTAAAATGTAAAACATGAATATGTATGTATGCTGCTTCGACCAATCTAGTTCAAGGGTTGTTGGTATGGTTCTTCCTATTAGGAAAATTGAACATAGAGGAGGAATCTGCAGACTTTATATTTCAGCTTGCATTCTCTTTTTACATGAAGATAAAAAATGAAGTAAATACTTTTAAGCGATAAGTGTTACCTTGGATTTCTACTCGTAAATCTGGGCGTATTTCATGTAGCTAGCATTTTGAATGCGTGAGATTATATGTGGCTGTGCCTGCGAGCCTGTCAGTCAGAATTCAGAAGCCTGGGTCGTGAAAATGCACTGTTGATTGGTTGTGTACTAACTGCTGGAGCTAAAATGGTTGTAGATCTTCTTAACTCATCACATGGAGTCCTCTTGCATAGTTCGAAAAAAGAAATAATTCACAAAACAATACTGAGGAAGACATATAATGGTAAGATAAGAATAGCTAGCTAGCCAGCGGCTGAAGGACTCATTCAGTTAACTGGCTTGTAATCATCACCCAGTCGGTCCCAAAATTATTCAGGACAGGGCCAAAATCACAATCGTCAGTCTCATGCAAATCCTTAATTTCCCATACCATTGGACACTCATCAGGACTAAATAAATTATGGAAAAAGTCAAGTATGAGATGTAAGATTCAGAGTACAGTCTTTAAAAAACCAACTTTTCTTTCACAACAAAAGCCATCTGAACCAAGTCTGATGCCCACTAAAAAACCATTATATTTAATGCACGGGATTAAACAGGACAAACAAAGCAAAAACAAAAGAGGCAATGTAATTGACCAATGGATTGCTATCTTACTTCATTCATGGAGTCCAGAAGTGGGATCAGATGAGAAACTGAAGCTGGCGCTCCACTCTCTGTCCATCAAGAGTGCAATCTTGCATTCAATACTTTAATTACTCAGTAAACAGAATTTCTTGCTAGTGCTTGCTGAACGGTTTGAGGCATCAGGCATGGGGAGGGAATCTCACCAGATGAGGAGGTCCTGCCGAAGGAGGGGATCCCACAGGTCTTCGTGCCTCGATCCGGCCAGAAGGAGCAGTCATCATGACAACGGCAGGGTCGCTCCCCCAACCTTGTAGCCTGCTAGAACAATGACAATAATGTTGATACACAAGATAAGAAGCGCAAGCCCTTGAGAGAAGTCTGCTTGCCAGAACAATTAACAAATTAACCTCTTGAAGCAGAACAAGCACGTTGACACACTAGTTAAGAAGCACAAACCTTGAGAGCGGTCTGCTTGCACAAGATATCATTTGACTTGAACATGACTGTGGTAATCCAAATCATTACGAAGAAACCTACACAATATAAACTCAATTGGAATGAGGAACTCGCCATCATCTTCTGACAAGCAACTCTCTGCAGTATTTGGATCGAACCAAACTCGCGTCACAAATTCAGGCGTATAGCCTGATGAGGGAAACCTCACGCTTCATAGAGAAGAAAGAGGTAGGTGCTGCACGCGGATTCGCGTACCTTGCAGGTGCTGGCGGATGAAGACGTCGAGGAGGAGCAGGGAGAAGGGCAGCGCGTGGTCCACCCACCTCACCAGACACTGCACGTCATAGCCCTGGTACGTCGAGTCCCCCCTCCCGCCGCCCGCGCCGGCCTCGAGGCCCCCCGCGTCGCGGGGGCCTCCTCACCCATGAGCTGCTGCCCTCCCGCGTCCCCCGCCGGCGCCAGGCGCGTCGTCGGACCCGGAGATCCGAATCGGCACCTTCCTGTCTGCCCTCGCGGCGGGCTCCCCGCGCTGGGGCCTGCCGCCTCCAGCCTGGGCCCGCAGGACGCCCGAGGAGTTATTTGGGGGTGAGCTCCTCGCGCGGACACAAACGGCCGGAGCATGGGACACCCCCTCCCCCCAATGCCATGGCGCACCGGCAGCCGTCATGCTCCAAGCCCCGGCCGCCTTCCTTCCAGATTCGCTGCCTACGCGCCATTCCCCACCTGATTCGTCGAGATCCGGCAGTTCCTCGTCGTCGGCGGTGGCAGGCCACGGGTCGCCGGCAGTGGAAGGCTGCGGGTGTGGGGGCACTCGGGGTAGGGGTAGGCGCGCCAGCGGGGTGGGCGGCGGCGGCCAGCGGCGCGTGGTGAGGCAGGGTGGGGCGTTGCAGGAGGCGGCGACGCGTTGGAGGTGTCGGGGAGGCAGATGGAGTGGTTGCTTGTTTTTTTCTTTTATATCTCACACGCAACGGTTTGGGTTACTAACATGAGGACTGCGGGTTGAACTGTCAAAAACTACAGGGATTCTTTTACAAAAGCGCCGTGACGCTGAACCCGGAGACTTAATCTGTGCTTTATTATTAGGGAGAGATTTATGCAGTTCAATTAAGATCAAGCGTAAAATGTATGTCTTTGTTTGCACAAAAAAGGTGAAAAGGAGGGTGACAAACAAGTGATGAAACATACATCAAATAAAAAGAAGCATGTTCCTTATCTGAATGGCAATCCTACAAGGACAGTAGCAATTTCTAAAGCAGCAGCATTGCTAGATATTAGTGTGGGCATTAGGATTAACTATGACAATCATTAAATACGACATTACTTTAATGGTGCCATTGCTTCATTTTACCAGCAACATTACATTAACAACTGCTACAGAGTCGGTATTTGGGCACGGGAGAGTAAGTGGACCAGGACAGTTGCATTTCTAACGAAAGGAAGCAACTTATCTTAATGGGAAATTTAGCAGGACATGAAAAAGTGCCATTGATTCATATTACTGGAGGCATTACATTGAAAACAACATTGTTTTAACGTGTCCTTACTTTTAATAGTGGGACTGCTACATTTTACCAGTGGCATTACATAAGAGTGGCTCGGGGCAACAAACACCAGAACAAGATATCTGGTTTGGTCCCATTTTTGTTTGGTATAGCCACCTTATACCGTGTGAGGCTAGCAAATCTAGTGCTGGACATACTCTATTGACTTGTCCCCCAGTCCCCACTTTCTTTCATTTTTCAACCAATAGATCGGGTTTATATTGAGTTTGTACTGCGTTTCCCTTTATTTCCCTATTAGACCAAGAGACCGGTTGGATAACCAGTCTCTGCTACTTTTCACCCCCATTATTTCCTCTTTCGACCAAGTCCTAGATTCAGGTAACAGATCTTCCCCCACCCCACCCCTTTCTTCCTTGTTTGAACCAAGTAGCACTAGATTCGAGTGCATGAACTACTTTTCCCTCTTAATAGTCAAAAGTTAGGTGGCTTTCGAATAGCCGATCGATCCTATCTACGAGGGGGCCTGGGAAATAGTAAAAGATACAAATGCAGTGACGTCAGGAGCTTGGGAAGTAGAGCAAGGCCGATTTCAAAGGAAGTTATACCTGAGGGTCGCCGGGATGTCGCTAGGTGGGCGGCGCGAGGCCGGATCTGCCCACACTACGACAGTGAGGAAGAAGGGGTCGGAGGCCCTCCCTAGCCAGCGGTGCTTGGGAGAGAACGGCAAGGCACGCTGATCGGGACGCGCCGATAGTGGGTAAGGGCCGTCGTCGAGGACGTCCGCGTGAACATTGCACCTTCTCACCTTCCCCGACGGAGAGGATCCGGCTGGATCTGTGACCAGCGGTGAGCAGAGAGAGAGAGAGAGAGAGAGTGCCCACCGCTGTCGGGTTTAGATTTGGAGAGGACGAGACAGTGTGAAGAGAGCAACACTAGCAAGCAAGCGCGGAGGCTCCTACATATATAGTGGAGTACTAGTTTTCTTTTGTTTACCGGAGCTAGCTTGATCTCGTCAATGACTGTCGAGAAGTCTTCATGCATGTGCCCCGGAGGCACAGTTGTCATCATTTTGATCTGAAGGACCGGATTATAACATATAACACGAAAAAATGCCACATGACAAGAAACCATAACCTCACTGCCCAAAGGAGACAACATGAATCCCGACGGACAAACTAGACGAGGATCAAAGCTCAAATTAAAGATAAACTCGTAGAAAAGGGGTCCATTGATAGATGTCCTAATTAACATAGCCGGCTTGACGTAGATGGCAGCCGAGTAGACTTCGTGCATGTGTCCCCAATGACCAGCGCCTTGGAGGAACTCAGTTGTCGTTGTTTAGCCCTCTCAGTGATCTGAAGCACATGACACCTAATATTGCGAGATGACAAGAAACCTTTTTTAGATTTCTCATCGGAACTACAACCCTGTACAACACAGCCTGCACGATATGTAGACGATAGCCAATCCAGGCGTGTCTGCTGGAGTCTAGTCACATGCATGGATGAACTGATCTTCCGTGTCATGCAGGGATCGTCCAGGCACCAACGTCCGTACAACACTTCTCTAGTACTATCGCTCGTCTCTCTCTTCTATTAACTCAACCGACTTGCGGGCCCGGGGAGTGTGCCTATGGCCGATGCGCATTCCATTTGGAGAGCGGCGTGCCAGACCAACCGACCGTCTGGGGTGGACGCGAACGTGATGGGCGTGCTGTATACTCCGTACATGGGTACCGCCGTTTTCTTGAGGCTTTGCTCCATGGCGCAATCCATGGATACAAAATTAGTATACTGTACTATTTAAAAGTCGAGGGCGGGGCAGTTCTGCCTAGTCGGTTCGACAAAGACGCGAGAAGATGAGGGACTAGGCTGCTGCAAATGTAGGGCTGTGTGATTTGACAGCGAGTTACTGCTGGACAGGTGGGGCTCTGTGATTTGACTTGCCATTTTATCATTTTAACTACGGCGCTATGACTGGCATGAGTCTCCCGATTCCTGACCACCTTCATGGTATACAGGTGCCTCTCCCAATGCTCCACCATGTAGAGGCTGGCTCTTGCATGAGAGCCCACTCCTCCATTTTTTCCTTGCCTCTTTCCTCCACATATGCAAAAATGCCATGTAAGTGGGCTTATAGCCCACTATTGTACTTGCTCGTATAGGTGCTAAGCCTGCCACATAGGCATAAAGTCTGATGTGGCAAGTTAATTACTCCCTCTGTCTAGGTGTGCAAGTCATCTTACGAAAACCAAATAATCCCAAAACACTTAGGCGCGATGCATACATCGTTTCTTATTTGTTGACATATCAACCAATAAGAGATGTGGGGTGTGCATGCTTTTAATGACTTGAGACTACCATTTCATTGGAAGAGGTCACTCCTTGGCAAATGCAATAAATACTATTAAGAAAGAGATAGAGAGAAGTAAAAAATACTCTTATAGCCAACCTTATAGCTAACCTTGTTGTATGAGTGACTAATTGATGACTATGTATGATATGCCAACATCAGGTAGCCTAACACACCATGTTCTCCAAGGGCGCGACCGCGCGAGCAAGGCGACGGTCGTGATAGGCGCGGCCATGATATGGGCTGCTGGCAGCCCTTGGATCTGAGATCGAACAGTCGCATGCTAAGTTGCTGAAAATTTGTAGAATAACCCTCCAGGATAGGATATTCACCCATAGGTCTAGAATCACGCCATGCAATCATTCGATCTCAGATCCAAGGGCTCTCGGAAGCTTCGTATCACCTGTAATTTTCCCGATGCTTGACATGACATCGAAAGCCCTTTAATTGGGCGTCGAGTAGACATGACATCTAATTGGGCCCCCATAGTACTGTGCATGAATCCATTTATCCACCAGGCAAGCCACTACCCTACCGTTCACGCGCCCCCACTTGGCATTTTTACAATCGATAAACCGCTCCTAGTCGTCCCGTCCTTTTACATTACAGCAGTTCCACTAATCCTAACCCTCCTCCCAAATACATGGCGTCCCAAATCTCCATGATTGGCGGTGAGTACAAGGTTAGAACCATCACCGGCGATGAGTTCGACATCATCTACACCCGTTCTTCTGCAACGGTGAAAGAATGCCTTGCTCGCTTCAAAAGCACGTTCGAAAACTCAAATGATGAGTGGGTCGCTGGGCTAGATGTTGAGTACACCACAGTCCTGGGAAGCGAGAAGAATCTAAAGGAGGCAGAGAAGAAGAAGCCCGCCGTGATCCAGGTTTGCGTGCATGACTTATGCTTGGTCTACCACATATGCCATGCCGACATTGAGAGGAATTTAAGAAGTTCCTCAAGGGCGACCGAGTCAAATTCATTACTGTAGACTTTAGGAATGACAAGGAAATCCTAGGACAGATAGGCCTCGTTGTAGGCAACCCCTTCGACCTCCAGAAGGAAGGGTTGGTGCACTCCCGTGATCATCCTTCAATGCTGACCCTGGCAGGAGCCATGGTTCATCCTTCGTACGGTAAACTGAAGAAACCTCCGCACACGTTTCATCGTGCATGGCAGTGGAATGTACTAGATATAGACCACATCCACTACGCTGCAATGTTTGGCTACCTTTGTTTCAATATCTACAAGGGTTGGATGAAGAGCAAGAGCCAAGTGTGCGGTTCAAGCAAAGAAGTATCGGCCAAGAGGAAGAGGGACAAGGACGAAGTCGAGGACGTGGATGAGGACTTCGAGTAAGGTGGCAGTGTCGTTGCTCATGGTGGTTCTAATGCAGTGTCTACCGGATTAGTTGCGTAGTTTAATTTCTGGTGTGCCTAGTTTTATTTGAGGGGTGTGTTGTGCTGAGCCCCCAGCAGAACTATGTTATGTTTCTTCTCATTACTTTAACTCTTCAGTACGTACATACTAGTATTTCTTACAGTTCATCTTTTAGTTGGTATTGTACTACGACTACCACTCGTTTCTTCACATTATATACGTACAATATATATGGCCAACATCATATAGCCAGCAGTTTAGTTGTCAAAGAATTTCAGGGTGCTTAGTTTTGTCAAAGAATTTCAGGGTGCTTAGTTTTATTTGAGGGGTGTGTCGTGCCGGACACCATTATTGTGACTCAAATCTCTTTTGCCATGTTATAATGACATAAATACCGATGGACCAACATGGCAGCTCTCCCTCTATCTCACTACAGTAAAATAAAGTGTGGGGCCTACTTGATCCCAACAAGTTCTTATTTTCCTATAAAATTATTCGCTTGGTTACTCCTGACAAGTGGGGCCACACTTATCATTGTGAGAATCGGCTTATTTTTGTCATGTAACATGGTCAACGGGTTTTACGTGAAAATCACAATTTCTAATGGCATTTTTGAGTAAACATCTAACTTAACGATGTCATTTTTGAGATATATAATTGCATTTTTGAGCAGGCATCTCACGGATCGATGACATTTTTGAGTAGTTGTAATTTCTAATGGCAAAACTGAGTAGTGATACACAACTAGTGGCATAAATAACAAGAACCCAAGAATTAAATAGGTATGCTAATTTCTTTAATATAATTTAGCACCCCATTTAAGCATGTACTAGCTTTTTTAATAGTACTATATGCATAATTTGGCGACGAGCGCTCTCTATGTATCACCTTTTTTCTTTAATTCCATCTTGTTAGTTTTGCTCCATGGCGCAATCCATCGATACTACTACTGTATGAAAGTATACATTTTTAAAAGGCTAGAAGGCGGGGGCAGTCTAGCTTGGTAGGTTTCAAGAGAGGCGAGAGCCTTTGTGATTTGACGGCTCATTACTGCTGGAAGGCGGGGCCTTGTGATTTGACTGCTCGTATAAATGTGCCGACGACCTGAGGAGGAGCAAAGAACCGTGCGGTATACTCAAGTTTTCCACTGGAGTAGTACGACGAAGGAGCACGAAACACGACAGCCCAATGCCATATGGCGATAAAAATGATCTAATTTGCTAGTCATCTTATTGTTAGCATTGTTCTATTCATGCCTCACAGAGAACATGACACGTGCGGCGGAACACCCGAAGCAAAAGAAGAAACACAAGGGCAAAAGAAGAAGGAAGATTATCACCCCCCAAAAAGAAGGAAGACGCACACACAAGTCTGGGGCGCTGCTCTCTACTACATGAAGGGTTGCTGGCCGCAGAGTCATAACTGATTCTTCATCGCCTCCACGACCTCCATCTCCTTGCGCGTCTCCTCTGCCATCTTCTTCATTCCGTCCATGACGCGGATTTCTCGACGCGAGCCTTCATCATCTGTTCCACGGCCGCATTACGTACCTTGACAGCAGCCGGGTGCTCGATGCGGAGCTTCGCCAACTCCTCCTTCTGTTCCATGACGAGGGCCTGCAACATCTTTATTGAGGAACTACTATTCTCATCTAGCTTCTTCCAACCGGCGTTCTCCTCCTTCAGCAGGTCGAGCTCGTGGCAGAGCTTCGCCTTGTCCTCCTGAAGTTGCAAGATTTCGTCGGGCGCCTTCTTCTCCGAGGCAATGCTCTTCTTCGGCAGCATCACCAAGCCGGCGGTCAACTCCCCCTGCTCATTAAGCTCAGCGGGCACGTCATCGAGGCTCTCCTTCAGCAGATCCACCAAGCCATGGATGAACTCCTTCTGCTTATTGAGCTGATTGGGCATGCCGGCATGTTCGCCTCCGCGGCTAGGGCGCTCTTGGGAGCCATCGCCTGCCCGTGAGAGATCTTTCGAGGTCTCTGCGAGGCGGCGCGCCCTCTTTTTTCCCGCAACCTTGGTGGCCGCTCCCTTGTTACGAGTAGTTCGGATAGTTCTCAACCTAGAGCTATGCACACCGGTGATGACCCACAAGTATAGGGGATCTATCGTAGTCCTTTCGATAAGTAAGAGTGTCGAACCCAACGAGGAGCGGAAGGAAATGATAAGCGGTTTCCAGCAAGGTAATCTCTGCAAGTACTGAAATAAGTGGTAACAGATAGTTTTGTGATAGTACTTATGATTAACCTCTATTGCAAGCATCCACAACTACAACAAAAGTATTAAGGTAAACCTAACCATAGCATGAAACATATGGATCCAAATCAGCCCCTTACGAAGCAACACATCAACTAGGGTTTAAGCTTCTGTCACTCTAGCAACCCATCATCTACTTATTAATTCCCAATGCCTTCCTCTAGGCCCAAATAATGGTGAAGTGTTATGTAGTCGACGTTCACATAACACCACTAGAAGAGAGACAACATACATCTCATCAAAATATCGAACGAATACCAAATTCACATGACAACTAATAGCAAGACTTCTCCCATGTCCTCAGGAACAAACGTAACTACTCACAAAGCATAATCATGTTCATAATCAGAGGGGTATTAATATGCATATAGGATCTGAACATATGATATTCCACCAAATAAACCAACTAGCATCAACTACAAGGAGTAATTAACACTACTAGCAACCTACTAGTACCAATCCCGGACTTGGAGACAAGAATTGGATACAAGAGATGAACTAGGGTTTTGAGAGGAGATGGTGCTGGTGAAGATGTTGATGGAGATTGCCCTCTCCTGATGAGAGGAGCGTTGGTGATGACAATGGCGATGATTTCCCTCCTCCCGGAGGGAAGTTTCCCCGGCAGAACAGCTCTGCCGGAGCCCTAGATTGGATCCGCCAAGGTTCCGCCTCGTGGCGGCGGAGTTTCGTCCAAGGAGATGGCTTATGATTTTTTTCTCATCGAAAGACTCCATATAGCAGAAGATGGCCATTGAAGGGCCACCAGGGGGCCCACAAGGTAGGGGGGCGTGCCGAGGGGGTAGGGCGCGCCCCGCACCCTCGTGGGCAGGGTGTGGCCCCCTTGGTGAACTTCTTGCGCTCAGTATTTTTTATATATTCTGAAAACGTCTTCCGTGAAGTTTCAGGACTTTTGGAGCTGTGCAGAATAGGTCTCTAATATTTGCTCCTTTTCCAGCCCAGAATCCCAGTTGCCGGCATTCTCCCTCTTTATGTAAACCTTGTAAAATAAGAGAGAATAGGTATAAGTATTGTGACATAATGTGTAATAACAGCCCATAATGCAATAAATATCGATATAAAAGCATGATGCAAAATGGACATATCAACTCCCCCAAGCTTAGACCTCGCTTGTCCTCAAGCGAAAGTCGAAATCGAAAAGTATGTCCACATGTTTAGAGATAGATGTGTCGATAAAAGTAAAATACGGACATGAGGGCATCATGATCATTCTTAGAACAACAACTTATATAATTCTTGTCATATGATCTCTTATGCTAGAGTAACAATTCAATCACAATTTCAAGTATGAATCATAAACTTCATTGAAAACTAACAAACTATAATCTCAGTCATTGGAGCAATTGCAATTTATCATAACATAGGAAAGAGTCAATATATAAGAGCTTTTCAGCAAGTCCACATACTCAACTATCATATAGTCTTTCACAATTGCTGACACTCATGCAATACTTATGGGTATGGAGTTTTAATCGGACACAGAGAAAGATATGGGCTTATAGTTTTGCCTCCCAACGTTTTACCTCAAGGGTAATGTCAACAATAATAGTTCATGAAAACTCACATCCAATTAGCCATATATACCAGGATCTTTCCAACATACTGTGCTTGCCAAAGGATAAAATGTAAAAAGGACGGGTGAAGATCACCATGACTCTTATGCAAGGTAGGAGATAAAAGTAAAGGATAGGCCCTTCGCAGAGGGAAGCAGAGGTTGTTATGCACTTTTATGGTTGGATGCACAAAATCTTAATGCGAAAGAACGTCACTTTATATTGCCACTTGTGATATGGACCTTTATTATGCAGTCTGTCGCTTTTATTTCTTCCATATCACATGATCGTATAAAGTTTATTTTCTCCCACACTAATAAGTCATACATATTTAGAGAGCAATTTTTATTGCTTGCACCGATGACAACTTACTTGGAGGATCTTACTCAATCCATAGGTAGGTATGGTGGACTCTCATGGCAAAACTGGTTTAAGGGTATTTGGAAGCACAAGTAGTATCTCTACTTGGTGTGATGAATTTGGCTAGCATGAGGGGGAAAGGCAATATCAACCATGTTGGATGATCCATGACAATATAATTTATCTCAGATGTAAGAAAACATAACCCATTATGTTGTCTTCCTTGTCCAACGTCAACTCTTTAGCATGTCATATTTTAATGAGTGCTCACAATCATAAAAGATGTCCAAGATAGTATATTTATATGTGAAGACCTCTCTTTCTTTATTACTTCCTATTAATTGCAACGATGGCCAAAACTATGTTTGTCAACTCTCAACAACTTTTATTCATCATACTTTTTCTATGTGAGCTCATTACTCTCCATAAGATCCATATGATCTCTTTGTTTCCTTTTTTATTTATTTCTCTTTTATTTTATTCACTTAGGATCATGGCAAAATAATCAAGCCCTTGACTCAACACTAATCTTTATTATATATAGCTCACGGACTCGATTACATAGAGGGATCATAAAGCAAAACTCAAAACTAGTTCATGCCATAAACTTTATTCTACTAGATCAAAATATTACCAAAAGGATCGAATTAAGAAAAACGGTAAAGATAAAAGTGATGGTGATACGATACCGGGGCACTCCCCCAAGCTTGACAGTTGCCAAGGGGAGTGCCCATACCCATGTGATTATGTCTCTCTTTTCGGGGATGGTGATGTGATATTCTTGATGATGATGCCCCTCAGGATACGATTCTCCTCCTCGAGCTTATTGACTTGCTGCTTGAGGTCCATTATTTCCTTTCGGAGTTTTCCTATAACAGCCAAAGCTCCCTGGATCCAAGGGTGCTGCATAGCTGTGGGAGAACCAGTGACACTCTTTTTCATATTCTCATAAGAAAGAAATCTAACATTGGAAGGGATAACCGAGTTTGGAATAGCCGAGCTCTGCAGTTCTCCCATTGTCAATCCAGCTCGGAAGCGGGAAGTGACTTCTTGATCCTCTTCCATGGCATCTATCCTCTTCAAATCAGCCTCCATCTCTTCCTCCGTTGCTGGCCCAAAGAGGTCAACATTGTTGTTTGTCATTGATCTTGGTGCCAGATGAGACACCCGGCTCTCTCCGACTGACTCTTGCGAAGACATCTTGCTCTAATCTGCAGCAGCAATAGCTCGAAACACAAACAGAGGATAATTGCGTGATATGGGAGTCAAAACCCCCGGGAGATTATATAATGAATTTTTACCGACCAAAATACGTATTGTGCAAGAAAACAAAGTCCGGAGAGCGCACGAGGTGCTCACGAGGTAGGGGGCGCGCCCAGTAGGGTAGGGCACGCCCTCCACCCTCGTGAAGGCCTCGTGTCCTTCTCAGACTGCTTCTTATTTTTCTATTTTTCTAAATATTCCAAAATGGAGAAATATTGCCTTAAAAACTGTTTTGGAGTCGGTTTACTTACCGTACCACATACCTATTCCTTTTCAGAGTCTGAAACATTCCGGAAAGTGTCCCTTATGTATTCCTCTGGGGTTACGGTTTCAATAACATTGGTTTCAACATTTATGGGATTACCTGAGATATAATGTTTGATTCTTTGACCGTTCACCACCTTCGGATTTGTGCCTTCAAAGTTGTTGATTTTTATGGCACCGAAACGATAGACCTCCTCGATAACGTAAGGACCTTCCCATTTAGAGAGAGGTTTTCCTGCAAAAAATCTTAAACGAGAGTTGTATAGCAATACATAATCACCTACATTAAACTCATGCTTTTGTATCCTTTTATCATGCCATCTTTTAACTTTTTCTTTAAGCAACTTGGCATTTTCGTAGGCTTGGATTCTCCATTCATCGAGTGAGCTAATATCAAATAATCTCTTCTCACCGGCAAGTTTAGAATCATAATTGAGCTCTTTAATAGCCAAATATGCCTTGTGTTCTAGTTTAAGAGGTAAGTGACATGCTTTTCCATAAACTATTTTATACAAAGACATACCCATAGGATTTTTATATGCAGTTCTATAGGCCCATAATGCATCATCAAGTTTCTTGGACCAATTCTTTATAGACGTATTGAAGTCTTTTGCATAATTAATTTGAGCTCTTTATTACTCAATTCTACTTGACCACTAGACTGAGGGTTATAAGGGGATGCAATTCTATGATTAACATCATACTTAGCAAGCATTTTACGGAAAACACCATGAACAAAATGTGAACCACCATCAGCCATTAAATATCTAGGGACTCCAAATCTTGGAAAAATAACTTCTTTAAGCATTTTAATAGAAGTGTTATGATCAACACTACTAGTTGGAATAGCTTCTACCCACTTAGTAACGTAATCAACATCAACTAAAATATGTGTATAACCATTAGAGGCAGGAAAAGGTCCCATATAGTCAAAGCCCCAAACATCAAATGGTTCAATAACGAGTGAATAGTTCATAGGCATTTCTTGACGTCTACTAATATTACCAATTATTTGACATTCATCACAAGATAAGACAAACTTACGGGCATCCTTGAAGAGAGTAGGCCAATAAAAACCAGATTGCAATACCTTATCTGTAGTTCTATCTCCAGCATGGTGTCCTCCATAAGCTTCGGAGTGACACTTGCGTAGGATCTGTTCCTGATCATGCTTAGGTACACAACGTCTAATAACACCATCTACTCCTTCTTTATAAAGATGTGGGTCATCCCAAAAGTAATGCCTCAAATCATAGAAGAACTTTTTCTTTTGCTGGTATGTGAAACTAGGTGGTATGAATTTGGCAACAATGTAATTAGCATAATTAGCATACCATGGAGCAGTATGAGAAGCATTTATGACATTTAATTGCTCATCAGGAAAGCTATCATCAATAGGTAGTGGGTCATCAAGCACATTTTCTAACCTAGACATGTTGTCTGCAACGGGGTTCTCAGCTCTCTTTCTATCTACAATATGTAAGTCAAATTCTTGTAGCAAGAGAACCCATCTAATAAGTCTAGGTTTAGCATCTTTCTTTCCCATAAGATATTTAATAGCAGCATGATCAATGTGAATAGTTACTTTAGAATCAACAATATAAGGTATGAACTTATCACAAGCAAATACAATTGCTAAGAATTCTTTTTCAGTAGTAGCATACTTTCTTTGAGCATTGTCTAGGGTTTTACTAGCATATTGAATAACGTTTAATTTCTTATCAACTCTTTGCCCTAGAACATCACCTACAACATAATCATTAGCATCACACATAATTTCAAAGGGTAAATTCCAATCAGGTGGCTGAACAATAGGTGCAGAGATCAATGCTTTCTTAAGTATTTCAAATGCTTCTACACAATCATCATCAAAGACAAATGGTATATCTTTTTGTAATAAATTAGTCAGAGGCTGAGAAATTTTTGAGAAGTCCTTAATGAACCCCCTATAAAATCCGGTGTGACCAAGGAAACTTCTTATACCTTTGATGTCCTTGGGGCATGGCATTTTTTCAATAGCATCAACCTTGGCTTTATCAACTTCAATACCTCTTTCAGAAACTTTATGCCCTAAGACAATACCTTCATTAACTATAAAGTGGCACTTTTCCCAATTCAAGACAAGATTAGTTTCTTCACATCTCTGCAAAACTCAATCAAGGTTGCTCAAGCAATCATCAAAAGAAGATCCATAGACGGAGAAATCGTCCATGAAAACCTCACAAATCTTTTCATAGAAGTCAGAGTATATAGTCATCATGCATCTTTGAAAGGTAGCAGGTGCATTACATAAACCAAAAGGCATACGTCTATAAGCAAAAGTACCAAAAGGGCAAGTAAAAGTAGTATTTGATTGATCCTTGGCTGACACAAGTATTTGAGAGAAACCAGAATAACCATCTAGAAAGCAAAAATGTGTATGTTTGGATAATCTTTCTAGCATTTGATCGATAAAAGGTAAGGGGTAATGATCCTTTTTAGTGGCCTTATTTAATTTTAGGAAATCAATTACCATCCTATAACCTATAATAATTCTTTGAGGAATCAATTCATCTTTATCATTAGGAACGACAGTAATACCTCCCTTCTTAGGGACACAATGGACAAGACTTACCCACTGACTATCAGCAACGGGATAGATTATACCCGCCTCAAGGAGCTTTAGTATTTCCTTTCTTACCACTTCTTTCATTTTAGGATTCAACCATCGTTGATGATCACGAGCTGGTTTAGCATCTTATTCCAAATTTATTTTATGTTGATATAGAGTGGGACTAATGCCATTAAGATCATCAGGAGTATACCCAATAGCAGCACGGTGCTTCTTCAGAGTTTTCAATAATCTCTCTTCCTCATGCTCTGAAAGGTTAGCACTAATAATTATAGGATATATCTTTTTCTCATCAAGATAAGCATATTTAAGAGTATCAGGCAATGGTTTAAGCTCAAACACGGGATCACCCTTGGGTGGAGGAGGATCCCCAAGGATTTCTACAGGAAAATTGTGTTTCAGAATAGGTTCCTGTTTAAAGAATACTTCATCTATTTCCCTTCTTTCATTCATAAACATATCATTTTCATGGTCTAGCAAATATTGTTCTAAAGGATCACTAGGAGGTACGACAATAGAAGCAAGACCAATAATTTCATCCTTACTAGGTAATTCTTCTTCACGGTGTTGTCTACTAAATTTAGAGAAATTAAATTCATGAGCCATATCATCTAAACCGATAGTAACAACATCCTTTTTGCAATCTATCTTAGCATTAACAGTGTTTAAGAAGGGTCTACCAAATATAATGGGACAAAAGCTATCTTGTGGGGAACCAAGAATAAGAAAATCAGCAGGATATTTAGTTTTCCCACACAAGACTTCAACCTCTCTAACAATTCCCATTGGTGAAATAGTATCTCTATTGGCAAGTTTAATTGTGAAATCAATATCTTCTAACTCAACAGGTGCAATATCATGCATACTTTCTCTATATAGGTCAATAGGTATTGCACTAGCACTGGCACCCATATCACATAAGCCGTGATAACAATGATCTCCTATTTTAACAGAAATAACAGGCATGCCTACCACAAGTCTAGGTTTATCTTTAGCACAAGGTTTAGCAATTCTAGCAGTTTCATCACAGAAATAAATAACATGCCCATCAATATTATCAGCCAAAAGATCTTTAACAATAGCAATATTAGGTTCAACTTTAACTTGCTCAGGAGGTGTATATGTTCTAATATTTCTTTTACGAACCACAGTTGAAGCTTTAGCATGATCCTTTATCCTAATAGGGAAAGGTGGTTTCTCAACATAAGAAGTAGGAATAATAGGATCATTATAAGTGATAGTCTTTTCTTCAACTTTAATAGGTGCAGCTACTTTTACTTCCATGGGAGGATGATATTTAAACCACTTCTCCTTGGGGAGATCAACATAAGTAGCAAAATATTCACAGAAAGAAGCTACTATCTCAAAGTCAAGTTCATATTTAGTGCTAAATTTACGGAAAACATCGGTATCCATAAAAGATTTAACACAATCAAACTTAGGTGTCATACCTGACTCCTTACCTTGGTCGAGGTCCCAATCTTCGGAGTTGCATTTAATTCTTTCCAATAAATCCCATTTGAATTCAATAGTCTTCGTCATAAAAGAGCCAACACAAGAAGTATCGAGCATGGTGCGATTGTTATCAGAAAGCCGAGCATATAAATTTTGAATAATCATCTCTCTTGAGAGCTCATGATTGGGGCATGAATATAACATTGATTTAAGCCTCCCCAAGCTTGAGCGATGCTTTCTCCTTCGCAAGGCCAAAAATTATATATATAATTGCGATCACGATGAACAAGATGCATAGGATAAAACTTCTAATGAAATTCCAATTTCAACCGTTTGTAGTTCCATGACCCCGTATCATCACATAGCCTATACCATGTCAATGCATCTTCCTTCAAAGATAAAGGGAAGACCTTCTTCTTAATAACATCTCCAGGTACACCTGCAAGCTTAAATAATCCACAAACTTCATCCACATATATTAGGTGCTCATCAGGATGCGTTGTTCCGTCTCCTGCAAAAGGACTAGCTAGCAGTTTTTCTATCGTACCCGAAGGAATTTCAAAGCAGACATTTTCATTTTCAGTAGGTTCAGTAGGTTGAGGAGCAACTCTTTGCTCTACTGGTCGGGGTGAAGATACCTCGAACAAGCCCCTCAGAGGATTACTTTCCATAGTAACAAGTGATAGTAAATTTCAGGACACTATATAAATTTTCCTTACCAAATTCCACCTACCAAAGGCGCTTCACTCCCCGGCAACAACGCCAGAAAAGAATCTTGATGACCCACAAGTATAGGGGATCTATCATAGTCCTTTCGATAAGTAAGAGTGTCGAACCCAACGAGGAGCACAAGGAAATGATAAGCGGTATCCAGCAAGGTATTCTTTGCAAGTACTGAAATAAGTGGTAACAGATAGTTTTGTGATAGGATAATTTGTAACGAGCAACAAGTAACAAAAGTAAATAAAGTGCAGCAAGGTGGCCCAATCCTTTTTGTAGAAAAGGACAAGCCTGGACAAACTCTTATATAGATAAAAGCGCTCCTGAGGACACATGGGAATATCGTCAAGCTAGTTTTCATCACGTTCATATGATTCGCGTTCGGTACTTTGATAATTTGGTATGTGGGTGGACCGGTTCTTGGGTACTGTCCTTACTTGGACAAGCATCCCACTTATGATTAACCTCTATTGCAAGCATCCTAAACTACAACAAAAGTATTAAGGTAAACCTAACCATAGCAAGAAACATATGGATCCAAATCAGCCCCTTACGAAGCAACGCATAAACTAGGGTTTAAGCTTCTGTCACTCTAGCAACCCATCATCTACTTATTACTTCCCAATGCCTTCCTCTAGGCCCAAATAATGGTGAAGTGTTATGTAGTCGACGTTCACATAACACCACTAGAAGAGAGACAACATACATCTCATCAAAATATCGAACGAATACCAAATTCACATGACTACTAATAGCAAGACTTCTCCCATGTCCTCAGGAACAAATGTAACTACTCACAAAGCATAATCATGTTCATAATCAGAGGGGTATTAATATGCATATAGGATCTGAACATATGATCTTCGACCAAATAAACCAACTAGCATCAACTACAAGGAGTAATTAACACTACTAGCAACCTACTAGTACCAATCCCGGACTTGGAGACAAGAATTGGATACAAGAGATGAACTAGGGTTTTGAGAGGAGATGGTGCTGGTGAAGATGTTGATGGAGATTGCCCTCTCTCGATGAGAGGAGCGTTGGTGATGATGATGGCGATGATTTCCCCCTCCCGGAGGGAAGTTTCCCCGACAGAACAGCTCTGTCGGAGCCCTAGATTGGACCCGCCAAGGTTCCGCCTCGTGGCGGCGGAGTTTCGTCCGAGGAGATGGCTTATGATTTTTTTTCTCATCAAAAGACTCCATATAGCATAAGATGGCCATCGGAGGGCCACCAAGGGGCCCACGAGGTAGGGGCGCGCCCCCACCCTCGTGGGCAGGGTGTGGCCCCCTGGTGAACTTCTTGTGCTCAGTATTTTTTATATATTCTGAAAACGTCTTCCGTGAAGTTTCAGGACTTTTGGAGCTGTGTAGAATAGGTCTATAATATTTGCTCCTTTTCCAGCCCAGAATCCCAGCTGCCGGCATTCTCCCTCTTTATGTAAACCTTGTAAAATAAGATAGAATAGGCATAAGTATTGTGACATAATGTGTAATAACAACCCATAATGCAATAAATATCGATATAAAGGCATGATGCAAAATGGACGTATCAACCGGCCATGGCAAGGACGGACGAACAAGAAAGACTTATGAGGAGGAAGAGGTAGAGTGATTTTATGCTAGGTACTAGTTCCCCTTTTTATAACCTAGTACTAGCACTAGTACTAAAACATGCATAGTGGGAACATGTTCAGGTTTGACAAGTACTAAGTGTGAGCAGGTTTGCACTTAATTATACTACTCCCTCCGTCTAGGTGAATAAGTCATCTTAGGTTGTGCACCATGACCAAGAAGGAGGGGAGAACAAGAGAACTTAATGTTTATTTGCTAATTAATAGCATTGCATGCAATGGACTAACCACTGCATGTCGTGTTTGGTAGTCTTGAGTCATTGAAAACATGCACGCCCCACATCTCTTATTGGTTGATATGTTAAGAAACAAGAAACAAGGTGGGAGCATTTTATGCACTTTTGGAATGTGATGGGAATAAGCTAAAGATTAATTGATGGTTGTGGTTTCGAGGCCTGAAACGGCTCTCGATGAGTTTAGTGGAACATAAATTTCAAGTACTCCCTCCATCTCCAGTTTACAAGGCTTGCACGTGTATCTAGGTTATCAATGTAACTTATATAAATTAAATTGTTTAACACAACAAATACTCTGAATATTTGAAGTTTGTAATGATTTTTTGTAATGTATGCCTGTTATTAAGTTGGTCAAATTAACGACCTAGGTACACGTGCAAGACTTGTAAACTGAGATAGAGGGAGTACTACACTGCTCAAATGCAGTCGCACAAGTCAATGATGTAACTGGTCATACATGTCAGACCAAGCCGATGCGTGTCCCTTCGGTGAGACGTGGGTCCGACCGACCGTCTATTGGTGCGTCCGACCGTAAAGTATTACGCGATGGAGACTTCTGGTTGTGGCTTCGGTTGATTGTCATGACCAAGCATTCTAAAACTAGTGATAAATTAATTACCATCTTTTTCCAAATGACCAAGTATTTTCACAGGAATACAATACATATAGATGGAGTGATTGTCAAGGTTGCAAACCGACATGGTGTTGCAAGTTCACTGCAGCAGCAACCAACTAGGTCACTGCATCGCTGGCGGGGAAGGAGGGCAGATCACCTTGCCTACGATGCATGCCCAGCGGCGCCGCCGCAACCGGTCCCGGGATTTGGCTTCTTCTACCGCCCATTTGAACTGCTGCACCGGCTGCTCATGACATTACGCAGGCATGCACATTCTTTCCTCTGCAGTCGACTCTGTGAATATGATCTCTGCCATTAGCCCTAGCTCGAAATCAATGCGACGCTGCCAGATGCTGACATCCCTCAGCATCTCTCCCCTGAGATCGACTTGCGCCTCCGCCTTATGCTGCGCCAGGCGTAGCTCCTTGGAACTTCTCTCCAATCAATGCGACGCTTCCTTGATCTGATTTGCCCTTGCTGCCCACCACCTGAAACACAACCCTGGCATGTCCTCCGACGCCACCGATCTGTGATTCCAGAGCAATGGATCCCCTCTAAAACACATGTGGGTTTCGCTCAAAGGCGGCAGTGCTGCGGTCCGCAGCGAGAGGGCAGCCCGGCGGATCCTGGGATCTAAGGGATTATCCATGGCGGGATCCTCCATGGCGGAATGCGGTGAGCGAGGCGGGGAGGCAAGCCTAGGCGCTGGGAGAGCCCTACGAGGCTAAGATAAAGATAGTACTACTGCACTCCGTCCATATTTAAATACAAAGGCCACCAACAGTAGCCCTGGCAAAAATTGATCATGTTGCCTGCGTCTTGGTTTATTGGCCCCTTTTTTGTGCCACTTTTTATGACATGCATAAATATTATGTTACTTAAAACTATGCTAAAAAATTGGCACAAAATACGAAGGAGACTAATGGAAGTAGCAACCCATGATTTAACTACTCGCATGCACGCAGTGGAGTAGTAATGTCTTTCTTCCTCCCTCACGTCCACTCAATTTGCATGCGCTGTATTAATTGACCATCAATGAAGTGAAGGACTTTATACGCGTCAAAGTATCACATGGGGTGGATCTTAGTACAAAAATGTGTCCCCCCATGTACCCGCGTGTGCGTGCGAGGGAATGAGTGTATGTGTGGCATGCGTGCACATCTTCGCTTCATGCATGTACCGCTAGTGTGCCTCAGAGAGGACAAGTACATTCTTCTGGAACCAGCAGCACGTCACTGTGATCAATCCCACAAGGAGGTCGCGACAACGCCTCCACATGCGCCATGTGGCTTCATGAACTATAAGAGAGACACTGTGTAGCGTGCCATTGGAATTCTAATTTACGTCTTTTGCGGATACTCGAAGTAATAGTAAGGTACACATGCATTGCACGCATCAGATTTGGCAACCAAATTATGAATAAATACCACACTATAGCATGTAAGCTTTGAGTCATATACGCCTGATGTAGACGTTCGTTTAATTCTTATAGTTCAACTCATTCAAAATCAATTAGTTTTTATAAAAAAACTAGGGCCTCTTTGATTCATAGGATTTCCAAAACGCGGGAATAGGAAAAACATGGGATTAGAGTGGAATGTCGTATTGAATCCTATAGGATTGTACGAGTGTTTGATTGTGCATAGAAAAATGCAGGATTCTTTCAAACAAGTTTGAGTGGATGGGATGTTTCCTATGAAATATAGGGCAAATGAATCCTATGGAAAAATTCCTATGGTTTACAATCCGTCGAATCAAACAACCAAGATAGGAAAAATTCCTAAGGATTACAATCCTCCAAAATTCCTTTGAGAATCCTTTGAATCACAGAAGCCCTTAATCTATTTTATGATTCATGGAATTGTGTGTTGTAAAGCATAAAGTAAAAAACAAATAATGGCAATTCAACTAGGAAAAAAGTTTGGGCCGTTATGATACAGAAAATTATAGAACAAAGGAGAAGCACTTGTGTTTTGAGGTTTGTGCATTATGCTTAAGTTCAACCATGGAGTCTGCTAGATTGTACATGTGGCAAAATCCGGTGGGGGGCTAGAAGATGGTGCGAGGGTCCAAGTGGAGGGAGACTATGAAGGAGTGCACATGTGCGAGATCGATATTTAAAGATAGGGGGCGAGAATATGCGCTGTTGTGCTCAGTAGCGGAGTCATGTGAAATAAATGAGCTAGGGGGCCAAGCACTGCTAATCATTTACGAGGAGGAAAAATTCATCAACTTAAACCATTTAGAGGAACATCATCGTTGCGCATGCACGTGAGAGATAAAGAATGCCCGATATGATGGAGAGGGGGAGGTGTGTGTGTGTGCATGCATGGGAGACCGACCTGAAGAAAATGATTGCATGTATGCGATGGATAATGCCGACTGGTAGTGTGTGTGCATGCATGCACGAGAGAAAATTAGTAGTACAATTATAAAGAGAAGACGGCTGTGTGGGTGTAAAAGACAAGGTGAGGTCATAATCAATGTAAAGTTGAATTCAAATATTTGAATAAGATATCATGATGTTTGAAACCCATGCATGCATGAATATAACTGAGAAATGTGTGGTGTGGTTTGGAAATGAGCATGTTGTACTGTATACACATTGAACAAGGTCAGACTGATTTGAATTTTGAGATACCAATGGCAGACATCGTTTGGCCACATTGCATCCGTGCATGGACACACTATTCTAACTGGAGATGATGGTTGGCTTTCGCATCACATATCTATATCTGTACCCCTATATTTTATATTTTATATATAGTGTGCGGATAACTTTAACTTTGAAAGATGGTCGTTGGATGAAGCCAATTCGATGGTGCAGAGATGACAAATTTGAGCACTACTGGCCGTTGGATATCATCTAGATTCCACCAGATTTTGCCACATGTAAAATCTAGAAGACTCCATGGTTGAACTTAAGCATAATGCACAAACCTAAAAACACGATCACTTCTTCTTTGTTCTAGAATCTTCCATATCAAAATTGCCCAAATGTTTTTCTACATGATTTGCCATTATTTGTTTTTACTTTATGCTTTACAACGCACAATTCCATGAATTTTAAAATAGATTAGCTTTCTTATAAAAACTAGATGATTTTGAATGAAATGAACTATAAGAATTAAATGAACATCTACATCATGCATATATGACTCAAAGCTTACATGCTACAATGTGGTATTTATTCATAATTTGGTTGCCAAATCTCATGCGTGCAATGCACGTGTACCTTACCAGTCTAAATGGTGTTTGTGTGTGTGTTGTGCGTGTTAAACACATTGTACGTAGTATCATACATGGTTTAGATTCCGAACATCTAGCTAGAGCATACATGTACTATGATTTGAATTCAAGATAAAATGGATACATATATTTGAATTTGAGATCGTATGTACATGTAGTTCGTATTTATATAGAAATTTACTTCTCCTATATTCATGTCATGTGTTGTGAAGATAATATTTAGATGGTTGTATAACTAACCCGAGTACAATCCCATTCAAACAGGGAAAATGTACTCAAATTTAATTAGTCCATATGCTAGACAACACACATTGTTTTTTTATTATTGAGGGAAGTGCAAATTGTTTTGGTACTCTACACATTATGTTTGTTGTCCTGATTCTTTTAGTTTTTGTTGTTGTATTTGAATGTATTTCTAGTAATATAGTAAAATAGGACATGGCTCTCCTAGTGATAAGGTGCGAATTGTTTTTTTGGGTACATGTTAAGCTTGTTCTCCCGAAATTTCAAGCCCCGCCTTGTTATGCCAAAATTTCAAGCTAGCATCTCTGTCTATCGTGCTGCGAAACTCCCGCCTCTTCAACCCGCGCCTTGTTACCCCGAAATATTTAAGATATATCTTTGTCTCGTTGTGCTCCGAAAACTCCCTCCATCTCAACCCGCACCTTGCTATCCCAAAATTACAATGAGCGTGAAAACTCCCACCTCCTACGAAATCCTGACACGCGAAATGCCTGTGATAGCCCTGAACCGAAAGAACCGCCTAGCTCAAATCGGTGGGGGTACTTACGTAACTTACCCCACATTTCGGACAAGCGCGTCCCTAAGTCATGGTTCCCCTCCCACCGCCTCCTTTTCCCCATTTGAAATCCCGGCCGCCATAACCTCTCCACTCCAGCCGCAAAACCCCACCCTCCTCCGCCCGCCACCTCACCGCTGCCCAGCCGGAGCCTCTTCCCCGACGACGTCGTCCACAGCAACACCTCGACGTCCCTCATCCACTGTACCGGATGAGGATCCATCGTCGATCTCATCATCCCGCCGGTTCAGCCACCCCATCCTCCACCTCCAAGGAGCTGCCCTGATGTTCCCCTTGTCTTTCACGCCACCTCCATTCCCACACCACCGTCTTCACCTGCACCGTCGGAAGAGCATCACCATCACTGTTTCCTTGGATGAAGCTGACGCCTAATCGGCGCCACCAAAGAGTTTGTACACTAATCGCCACATTTCCTTATTCATTCGATCTCACGGTGCTGTCGGCGCTTGGTCCCGAGCCGACATGGTGCTGCTCCATCCATGGCGGCACCGCCGACCACTTCCTCCACGGTGTCGCTCCCTCGGCGGCGACGTCCACATTAGTAGGAGCTGCTGCTGCTTTAGCTCTCGCCCGCGCTGCTACTCTACTCTTGCTCTCGGTCCCCTGCCTGGTCTGCTCTTGCTTTTGCTCTTGCTCACGCTACTGCTCTCGCTCTTGCTCTTGCTTGAGATGCTACTCTGATTTGGCTACACTTCAGGCGACTGAATCGACTTTTGGGTCAGTCGATTTTTAGGGGGGGCTCGCCGGAGTTAAGGAAGAACCAGCCGCAGCAGGGAGGGGGGCTCGCCAGAGAGGTACCCCACTATCTATCTTAGGGTTCAGGGTGGGGGCGTTGGTCGCCGGCGGTGGCGTCGGAATCGCCGGAGAAAAAGCTCGGCACGGGGGGGCCTAAAGGGATGACCGGGGCGGTGGCAGACAGATGGTGCAGAGTGGTTTTGGGATGGGCGGGGCATCGCACCACCGGCCGCGGGCTGCGGGGGGCGGCGGCTTGGCCGGTGATGGCTGGCGGCTCAGGGGGGTGGAGGTTGAAGATGAACTGCTACATGACCAGCTGCCCCGGCTCTCACACACGCTGCTGCTACTACTTTTCTACGCTAGTGCGTTCAGTTTCGACAGCAAAATTCAGTTTCGACAGTTAAGTTCAATTTCGACAGTTAAATTCAGTTTCGACAGTTAAGTTCAGAGATGAGCGGCTAATGTATTTTACATCTAGAACTATGCAGTTATGTATTTTACGTCACCTATTGGAGATGCTATTAGAATTCCACTCAGGTTAACATTGTCTCTCTTGTCCCGCTTCAACATCGGCGTCATACAACTCACCGAAGCTGCTCGACGAAACACTCCATCACAGCGGAGCAGTACCCCGGGCTCCATCTACAGACGCCTAAGATCTTCTTACCCTCCTCCGACAACCAAGTCAGCCTGAGCATCCTCACCGACCAACCCAATCACGCCGAGATCGACATGGCTTCGCCAAAGAGGTTGTACACTTGTTGCATCTCTTTTTTACTCTACATGTTATATTTATTGTCCACTGAGCACACGTAGTAATGTGAAATACGATTATTTTATCCTACTCTATGACAAGCATTGAGGTACCAGACAACTTAGCTATTTGTGATGGACTCTCTTGAACGCCATCATTATTTATCTCTGTGCGTTTGAGCTGTGCATTTGTGGATGGGCCTGTGAGTTGAGCTAGTATGGCAGTGGCATGGGTCCAAAGTAGTAGAAGTAGCACAAAACATTTTTTAAGTGTAGGCTTTTCCTTGCTCAAGCTTGCCTACTAGAATCGCCAGTGCTTGAAAGGAAAAGTGAAGGAAAAACATAGGAATTGGAAAGTTTCCTATGGTACTACTATTCATGCATTTGGTTCAAAGGAATGGAGCAAAGGAAAACTGTAGGATCTGTTCCTTTAGTGTCTCCTTGAAAGAAAAACCATAGGAATTTTAATTTCCACTTGTCCTCCTTTTCAAATTCCTATTCATGAAGCACAAGACTAAGAGATAGTATCAAATAGCATCATAACCGTACATTTTCTTATGGTTTGACTTAATCTCATCATGCTTCTTTGCATCTTATGATCTTCCAATTCTTGTGAACCAAACACCCAGATTGGTAGAAATCATGTGTTTTTAAATTCTCTGTTTTGCATGTGCATTCCTATCCTATTCCTGTATATTTCCTATCCCTCCATTGTTAGAATCCTCAAATTCAAACAAGCCCTTACACAATTACTTCTGTTACAGATATGTGCCAAAGAAAACCTTGTGTGGTTTGTCCTGCTCCTGCTGCACTGTGTTCCACCCTAGCTTAGCTGCTCCAACGATGGAAGGGTTCACCACAGCAGGAATCTGCTCTCCATACTGTCTTTTGCCGCCTCAGATCTTCTTCCCCGCCGTCGGCAGCCACGACAACTGCATTACCATCATCAATAGAGCAGATGACCTTGAGGACTACACGGGTCTGCAAGAGAGGTCGCACTCTTTCGTGTCTGCTTACGCTATGCATCACTTAATATGATGACATACTACTTTATCGTCATGTTCACCTATTAGACTCTGAGTTAGGCCAAACTAATGCTGAAACTTGAGTTTTTAAATGGTTGTGGGGTACATATTGGGGCAGCAATCACTACTATCTGTCTACTATCTGGTTAATCTCGGGTGTCTACTATGAGTTTCATGTTGGGTGCAAACAAACATTAAAGGAGCCATTATCTATATCTTTTTAACTAAAGCTATTATCTGTCTGCTATCATTGGTTTTGGGTCTATCCACAGTTTGCTACCAACACTCTAGATTTGTTCATGCACTCCTTACATAATCTCACTATATATGTTTTATTCCTATGCATGTCAGTTATTGTACACAATGGAACTGAACATGTAGAGCAAAAGAGACGAGCCTTGCATGGCAATAAAATTTCATGCAGACGTCGCTCCATGGTGGGTGCAAAGGCAGCCCCCCTCCACCCATTTTAGATTATAATCAAGAGGAATATAACTGTTCTGAGGGGGATTCAGAAGGAGAAGACCACTCCTATTTACCCCCTGAGGTCTTGGCTCTAACTTGGCATGCTAATGTTGGTAATATCATGCATATGGTGCCTTGCATTGCTTACTTTATACATCAAATATGTCATCTACTTAGTTTAGACATGCTTTATGTGAATGTCATCTGTTTAGTTTCTTTACCGTATATGTGAATCATGCAATGCCATCTTGTTTAGCCATGCATCATATATGTGAATTTTGCAATGACACCCTGGTTAGCCAGTCATATTATATGTGAATTATATCATGCCATCATTTTTTATTACGTGTTAAATTTCTCAACAATTTTAGAACATTCAATTACTCTTCCTGTGCATCAGCCATTCGGCACGGTCATGGAAAAATCTGGAGTGGAAACAAGGTCTCCAGAGCAGACAATGTTGTCTGACGAAGTGCATGTCTTGCTGGTTACGGATAGCTCCTTAGAGGAGGATTCAGAGACAGATGACCAGTCCTATTTCCCCCCGAGGTGCATGCTCTAACTTGGCAGGGTTATGTTGCTCATATCGTGCATATGGTATCTTGCATTGCTATGCCATTTGCTGAATTAGACATGCTTTGTGTGAATGTCACCTCTTTAGTGTCTAATTACCATATATGTGAATTATGCAATGCCATCTTGTTGCAAGACATCATATATGTGAATTATGCAATGCTATCTTGTTGCAAGGCATTATATATGTGAATTATGGAATGCCATGCAGTTTAGCCAAGCGTCATATATGTGAATTATATCATGTCGTCCTTTTTTGTATTTCTCGTTGCATTTGTTGACAATGTTTGTATATTCAACTGCTCTTCCTATGCATCAGTGTAACATCCCAAATTTTCAATTTGGAATGTTATATACTAGATCATCATTGCATATCATATTTATTGCATTTTGGTTGATCCTAGAAATTTCACGCAACTCAAGGACCCTCGGAGAGAGTTGGGGATTTCGTTATTCTCATATTTGAGTTGTCTCAAATTTTGAAAAAAGGATCATTTGATTTTATTTATTTTATCTTCAATTATTTATATTATAAAAATTGTGAGAGAGGGAATAAAATGACTTCCCAAAATAAAGAAATATTGGGGATTTAATAAAAAAATCAAATAAGATTTTATTTGGTTTTATTTGCTATTTTATTTGAATTTAGGAAAAATGCGCGTTTTTCAAATTTGTATTTAGGCCCCAAATAAATGTTCATCCTGTGCGGCTTGATTTTAGAAGCCGGGCAAAATTTATTTCGGGATTTTTGGAGTCCGTTTAGTATTCCTTTTGTTTTTTTCCGAGCGTAACTATTTAAAGAAAAAGTCCGAACCGACCTTGGGCCGTAACCGGCCAGGACTCCGCCTGGCCGGGCCTTTTATAGCGCCCCAGGCCAAGCCCAAGCCGCGCCCTCCCCCAACCCTAACCCTAGGCCGCCGCCGCCGCCGCCGCGCCGCGCCGCCGCCACCGTCGTTCGCCGGAGGTAGACCTCGCGCCGCCGTTTTTTTAGAAAACCGATCGGTTTCCCATCGGTTTTGTTTGTTTTTTTAGTTTCGGTTTTTTAAATAGATCGGTTTTTATGGTTTATTTATTTAGCGAGCATTCGTCCGTTCGTTCGTTTTAACGAACGTTCGTCATTTTTCTTTTTCTCGGATTAAATCCGCGGTTTTTCTGATCGCGATTTCTGATCCGATTTTTGTTTTAGTCTAACTTTTCGCTCGTTTATCGGAATCAGGCGATTCAAGCGCCTGGAGTTTCTTCTCGAAACCCTCTTTCTGTTTAACCAACTCAAACAAGTTTTTTGCCACTGTAAAATTTGCCTTAGATCTAGAATAGTAAATGAAGCCTGTTTCTTTTGCCGTTTGTCTTTCGTTGCTTCGTTCGATTTGATTCTTTTTGCCAACTGGAGTTCTTAAGTTGAACTTTCTGGTTAGATATCTTATTTGAGTTTTACCTGTGCATTAGTTGAGTACTTATTGTATGCTTGTTTGTTTGCGATAGAGTACCCGGAGTGCGCCACTTGCTACTTCGAATCGCTAGGTTTTCCGGATCATCAGCAAGGCAAGTAACACTTTGATCATGTTTTTCCCTCTACCCAGTTTTATTGCATTAGATCAAACCTCACACATTGCATGATTAGGATCTAATTAAATTGTGGGTTTGGGAAGTAGTTGAGGTAGTACCTATTACCTGTTATTATCAAACCTTTGGGAGTTACTTCTACTTTTGCCTATTATGCCATGCTATGCTAGTAGACGTGGATTGGGTGAGTGTATCCATGACAGATGTGAGATTGTTAATTAATGGTTTATTTAAGGTGGCAACTTAAGTACACATCTGGGTGGATTGAGGCACCTGGGTATTCCAGCGATTGCCTATTTTCTTTTGGACCGCCACCCAGGCTCAAAGGGATCATGAGATTATTCATGCTAGAAACTTCCGTGTGCAGCCACAAGCTATTATGGGCTCTAGCATAGTTGATTAAGTTGTGCGAACTCTTACAGTGGTAGACTAGCAGATGTAGGGAAAAGTAGGTGTAACGGTCTACCCGATCGTAAGGTGCTAGCGCTTCTGAAAGACTATTTCTCGGTCATCCGTCTTCTCAAACACCATGTAGTGCGAGAAACCAAACGGAGGCGATCAAGTCTTGTGGGAAGAAGTGCGCAAACCTCTGCAGAGTGTATAAACTAATCATGATTAGCCATGTCCCCGGTTATGGACATCTTGAGTATCTAGTACCTGGATTATCATGTGAATCTCAACATGTTACTCTAAAATTAAATTTGTTGGGTTTTGTTAATGATGATGCTTAATTGGGATTGAGAATGCTGTCAACCATTCTCAATGTTTAACAACTACCATGATAGTTAAATAAAATTTATCCCTTTGCAGTAGGGAAAATTGGCTTTACGCAAAACTGTAACCATAGAGCTTTCCACCAGCCAAATATGCATATAGATTAGCCCATTGCATTCCATTACTCTCTATGTGTTATTTTGCCAGCATATTCCATGTGCTGACCCGTTTCGGGCTGCAACGTTAATGTTGCAGACTTTTTCAGACGACGATTAAGGTGTTTTAGGTCGTGGTTCTATACTCAGTGATGCCGTTGGAGTTGATGGACTCACTTATCTTCCAAGCCTTCCGCTGTTATCGTTATTAGATGGCCTTAAGCCATATTTATTGTAATAAGTTCTATTTTGAGGCACTCGATGTAATAAGTGTGTGATTGCTACTCTGTTATAAATCCTTCAAGTACTGTGTGGTGTCAGCATTACTGATCCAGGGATGACACCTGAGCACAGAGATTGGACCGTTTGAGGTCTGGTCGCTACAAGATGGTATCAGAGCACACACTGACTGTAGGACACAACCACTAAGCTAAAGACCTAGATCACTACTCACTCTCTTCTCTTTCTGACTTCTCATCTTTTCTACTCTTTTAGGATGGCGGATGCAACGAACAAGTTTACGCAACCGGATGAAGATACAACCTTTGGACGTCACTTGAAGGAAGTCACTAGATACCTGAACATAGGAGTACCAAGCTTCACCGGAACCTACAACGCCACTTTACTTGAAGAAGAGCGCTGGATGATTCAAGTTCAAGTTCCAGGAAGGAGTTCATGCTTGTCACTGAGCCCATAGAGTTTTCTTTTGATGCACCAACTTGGAGTCTAGGAAAGAGCATGGAAGATCACATCACCATGGGACGCATTGGAGAAGTTTACCACAATTATCTCAAGGATACCATCTACCAGATTTGTGGGCGCCGAGATGAGCACTGGGAGATGATTAACACCAGAAAGGATAGATCAGTTGCAGCTTTTACCCAGGAGTTAAACCAGCACATTCGACGTCAGGAGAACCAGATGTGCGCTGACATGATAGATCTGAAGAAGGCGAGGACGAGAATCAAGTAACTGGAAGAAGAACTCAAGGCTACACGTGAAGATTATGAAGAGGAAATTGAAGTATTAGTGGAGAAGAATGATGATCTGATCAAGAAGATCGGAATATTTATGGGAGGCCCTAGACCAGTAGAAGAAGACGAAGAACCCAAGGAGATTCGCCCGGAAGACTACATCATCATCGACGACATCGACCCGGACGATAGCGATGATGACTATGTTGATGAAGCTGGAGCAGATATAATGGAGTCTGCAACCGAAGAATATTTCTAGTAGACCACCTCATCAGTAGTAGTAGTCCACCATGTAAATATAGTAGTCCGAGCACTTTTGTGATAGTTAGATCGATTGTATGCCCTTGTTTGATTGATTGAATGAAGTGAATTGTTTGCTTTCGCCTCATGTGCATATAGGTAGTGTTTTATCTTTAGACCCCCTCTATTCTTAAATCTCATCTTTTCTATACCCTCAGATGCCTCCGAGACGTGACCCTGGATTTACTTTCCCACCGGAGCTCACCCAGTTGATCCAGCAGCAGAACACATTGATGCAGTTGCTAGTCCAGAATCAGAATCAGGGGAACAACAACAATAACCCACCACCACCACCACCTGTGGATCACTTAGCCCGTTTTCTTAGGATGAATCCGCCGGTGTTTTCCAGTAGCACTGAGCCGATAGTAGCAGATGATTGGCTCCGCAAGACAGCTAGAGAGTTGACCACATCAGGATGCACGGATGCGGAAAAGGTGAAGTTTGCCGCACATCAGCTTGAAGGACCCGCAGCATCGTGGTGGGAGAATTTCACGGCCACTTTCCCTATCGACACTATCACGTGGGACCAGTTTCAGCAGGCTTTTCGAACTGCCCATGTTTCAGCAGAAGCTATGGCCATAAAGAAGCGAGAGTTTCGCAACTTGCGCCAAGGAGGACGGACAGTTGGCCAGTATGTGGAGGACTTTAGTAAATTAGCACGTTATGCCCCAGATGATGTTGCTACGGATGCAGCTAAGCAGGAGAAGTTTCTGGAAGGACTGAATGATGAGTTGAGCATGCAGTTGATGGTGGCCACCTTCAACAACTACCAGGAGTTGGTAGATCGTGCTCTCATGATTGAAGGGAAGCAGTAGCAGATTGAGAATCGCAAGAGGAAGTATGGACAAGGGAAGCACACTTCAGGAGCTCAGCAAAAGCCACGTTTTACCCCTAGACCGGGAGGACATTTTCAGCATGCCCATGGAGGAGGTAGCTCACACAATCACAATGGCACCAAGAATGGTAATGGGAATGGAGGAAGCAACGGCCAGAACCGCACCAACCCATCGACCCCAGCCAAGAGAGACCTGAGCCAAGTCACTTGTTTTAAGTGCCAGAAGACCGGACATTATGCCAATGAATGTCCTGAATCACAGAATGGTAATGGCAATGGAAGCTCTGGGAAGAAGCCGAACCCTTTCAACAGGGGACAGGTGAACCACGTTAACGTGGAGAAGGTTGAAGAGCAACCGGATGCAGTAATCGGTAAGTTTTTGGTTAAGTCATTTACTGCACTCGTTCTTTTTGATACCGGTGCATCGCATTCATACATATCAAGGGGATTTGTGGATAAGTATAACCTGCTCATCAAAGTTCTTAGAACACCTATGTTAGTAAGCTTACCAGGAGCGGAGTATATGGCTAGCCAAGGCTGTTTTCAAGTGCCATTAAGTATAGGTAGGCATGTGTTCCCCTTAGATTTGATAATATTGGAATCACAAGGTTTGGATGTAAATCTGGGTATGGATTGGTTGTCGATGTATGGAGGAAACATCGATTGCGCCAGTAAGTCGATCTTGCTTACCACCCTAGAAGGGAGAAGGATCAAGTATGTATCCCGGCATGTGCCGAAGAGGACTCAAGTAAATTGTTTAACAGGAGTTGTGCAGGAGGAGGTACCAGTAGTGAAGGATTTCCCCAAAGTATTTCCAGAAGAGTTGCCAGGCATGCCACCGGATAGAGATATTGAGTTTTTGATTAAGCTTTTGCCAGGCACAGGGCCAATATCTAAGAGACCATATAGGATGCCCGCAAAGGATTTGGTGGAGATTAAGAAGCAGATTAAGAAGTTACTGGATAAAGGATATATTCGCCCAAGTTCTTCGCCTTGGGGATCGTCAGTACTTCTAGTGGAAAAGAAGGATGGATCGTTAAGGATGGTTGTTGATTATCGAGGTTTGAATGAAGTAACCATCAAGAACAAGTACCCACTACCAATGAACAATGATCTGTTTGATCGATTGCAAGGAGCTAAGGTATTTTCCAAGATCGATCTGCGATCAGGATACCACCAGTTGAAGATTCGAGAACAGGATATACCTAAGACAGCTTTTACCACCAGGTATGGGCTGTACGAGTATACCGTTATGTCATTTGGTCTGACTAACGCACCTGCATATTTTATGAACATGATGAACAAAGTGTTTATGGAGTTCTTGGATAAGTTCGTCGTAGTGTTCATTGATGATATCCCGTTTTACTCGAAAAATGAAGAGGAGCATAAGGAGCATTTGCGTTTGGTTCTTGGAAAGCTCAGAGAACATCAATTATATGCCAAGTTTAGCAAATGTGAGTTTTGGTTGAAGGAAGTTGGATTTCTCGGACACGTTATATTGGGAGAAGGTATAGCAGTAGATCCCACTAAAGTTGATACCGTGACCAATTGGGAAGCCCCAACAACAGTTGGAGAGATCCGGAGTTTTCTTGGACTCGCAGGATACTACCGGAGGTTTATTGAGAATTTCTCAAAGATTGCAAAGCCTATGACGGAGTTGTTGAAGAAGGATACCAAGTTCAAATGGACTGAGGAATGTGAGGCTAGTTACCAGGAGTTGAAGAAACGTTTGGTTACCTCACCAGTATTGATTTTACCGGATCAAACCAAGGATTATGAGGTGTATTGTGACGCTTCACATCGAGGACTTGGAGTAGTGCTTATGCAGGAAGGAAGAGTTGTTTCATATGCCTCACGACAGCTTAAGCCCCATGAGTTGAATTATGCTACGCATGATTTGGAATTAGCAGCCGTAGTGCATGCATTGAAGACTTGGAGACATTTTCTGATTGGAAACCATTGTGAGGTGTACACGGATCACAAGAGTTTGAAGTATATTTTCACCCAGAAGGAGTTGAACCTCAGACAAAGGAGATGGTTGGAGCTCATCAAGGATTATGATATGAAATTGCATTATCACCCCGGAAAGGCTAACGTAGTAGCTGACGCGTTAAGACGTAAGAGCCATGTCAACACCCTAATGACGGGAGATTTACCAAGGGAGTTAGCCGAAAATCTTCGTGACCTATGTTTGGAGATAGTCCCGAGAGGCTATGTAGCAGCATTGGAGATTCAGTCTACTTTGATGGATAAGATCAGAGAAGCCCAGAAGACTGACAAGGAGATTGCCTCTATAAAAGAGAAAATGAGCAAAGGAAAATCTAAGGGATTTCGTGAAGATGAGCACGATACCTTATGGTTTAAAGACCGTGTTTATGTGCCTAATGATTCGGAGATCAGGAAGTTGATTCTGCAGGAGGCCCATGATTCACCATATTCGATTCACCCAGGAAATACCAAGATGTATTTGGATTTGAAGGATACTTTCTGGTGGACCGGAATGAAGAAGGATATTGTGGAGTATGTAGCAGTTTGTGATGTATGTCAGAGAGTAAAGGCAGAGCATCAGAAGCTAGCAGGATTGCTACAACCATTGCCGATACCCAAATGGAAGTGGGATAAGTTAGGCATGGATTTTATTACAGGATTGCCCAGGACACATTCAGGCTATGACTTGATATGGGTTGTAGTCGATCGTTTGACAAAGGTAGCTCACTTCATTCCAGTGAAGACTACCTATCCTAGTGCAAAGTTGGCAAAGATATACATGACTAGAATTGTTTGTATGCATGGAGTTCCAAGGAGCATAGTATCAGATAGAGGAACCCAAATCACCTCAAAGTTCTGGAATCAGTTGCATGAAACTTTGGGTACCAGACTGGAGTTTAGCACAACTTTCCACCCGCAGACAGATGGACAGACCGAGAGAGTCAATTAGATTTTGGAGGATATGCTAAGAGCTTGTGCGCTAGATTACGGATCTAGCTGGGATGAGAATTTGCCGTATGCAGAGTTCTCTTACAACAACAACTATCAATCCAGTTTGAAGATGGCCCCTTTCGAAGCCTTGTACGGAAGGAGGTGCAGGACCCCATTGTCTTGGGATGAAGTTGGAGACCGCCAGTTGTTTGGACCAGATCTGATAAAGGAGTCTGAACAGAAAGTGAAAGTGATTTGCGATAGGCTCAAGGTAGCTCAATTCAGGCAGAAGAGTTATGCAGATTCTAAACGCAAGGAGACAGTTTACGAAGTCGGAGACCGAGTTTATCTTCGAGTATCACCACTTCGAGGAGTTAAGCGCTTTGGAGTTAAGGGAAAGTTAGCGCCACGTTTTGTAGGCCCATACAAAATTTTGGAGCATATGGGAGAAGTTGCCTATAAGTTGGAATTGCCCGAAGGATTGTCAGGAGTTCACGACATATTCCATGTATCCCAGTTGAAGAAGTGCCACACAGAGATGGCTGACATACCGCTGAGAGATACAATACCACTGGAAGCAATTGAGTTGGACAGTGATTTGACCTATGAGGAGAAACCAGTTAAGATTCTAGAGTATGACAGTCGAGTCACCCGCAGTAAGGTTATCAAGTTTTGCAAGGTTCAGTGGAGCCACCACACGGAGGATGAAGCCACCTGGGAACGAGAGGAAGATTTGCTGAAGGACCACCCTCACCTATTTTCTAGCCAACCCGAATCTCGAGGGCGAGATTCATCTTAAGGGGGGTAGGTTTGTAACATCCCAAATTTTCAATTTGGAATGTTATACACTAGATCATCATTGCATATCATATTTATTGCATTTTGGTTGATCCTAGAAATTTCACGCAACTCAAAGACCCTCGGAGAGAGTTGGGGATTTCGTTATTTTCATATTTGTGTTGTCTCAGATTTTGAAAATAGGATCATTTGATTTTATTTATTTTATCTTCAGTTATTTCTATTATAAAAATTATGAGAGCGGGAATAAAATGCCTTTCCAAAAATAAAGAAATATTGGGGATTTAATAAAAAAATCAAATAAGATTTTATTTGGTTTTATTTGCTATTTTATTTGAATTTCAGAAAAATGCGCGTTTTTCAAATTCGCATTTAGGCCCCAAATAAATGTTCATCCTGTGCGACTTGATTTTAGAAGCCGGGGAAAATTTATTTTGGGATTTTTGGAGTCCGTTTAGTATTCCTTTTGTTTTTTTCCAAGTGTAACTATTAAAAAAAAGTCCGAACCGACCTTGGGTCGTAACCGGCCAGGCCTCCGCCTGGCCGGGCCTTTTTATAGCGCCCCAGGTCAAGCCCAACCCGCGCCCCGCCCCAACCCTAACCCTAGGCCGCCGCCACCGCCGCGCCACGCCGCCCCGCG
>NC_041384.1:554438253-554449951 GCF_002162155.2 Triticum dicoccoides
CCGCGCCGCCCCGCCGCCGCACCGCCCGCGGCGGCGCCGCCGTTCGCCGGAGTCGCCGGAGGTAGACCTCGTGCGGCTGGTTTTTTTAGAAAACTGATCGATTTCCCGTTGGTTTTGTTTTTTTAGTTTCGGTTTTTTAAATAGATCGGTTTTTCTGATTTATTTATTTAGCGAGCGTTCGTCCGTTCGTTTGTTTTAACGAACGTTCGTCGTTTTTCTTTTTCTCGGATTAAATCCACGGTTTTTCTGATCGTGATTTCTGATCCGATTTTCGTTTTAGTCTAACTTTTCGCTCGTTTATCGGAATCAGGTGATTCAAGCACCTGGAGTTTCATCTCGAAACCCTCTTTCCGTTTAACCAACTCAAAGAAGTTTTTGCCACTGTAAAAATTGCCTTAGATCCAGAATAGTAAACGAAGCCTGTTTCTTTTACCGTTTGTCTTTCGTTGCTTCGTTCGATTTGATTCTTTTTGCCAACCGGAGTTCTTAAGTTGAACTTTCTGGTTAGATCTCTTATTTGAGTTTTACCTATGCATTAGTTGAGTACTTATTGTATGCTTGTTTGTTTGCGATAGAGTACCCGGAGTGCGCCACTTGCTACTCCGAATCGCTAGGTTTTCCGGATCATCAGCAAGGCAAGTAACACTTTGATCATGTTTTTCCCTCTACCCAGTTTTATTGCATTAGATCAAACCTCACACATTGCATGATTAGGATCTAATTAAATTGTGGGTTTGGGAAGTAGTTGAGGTAGTACCTATTACCTGTTATTATCAAACCTTTGGGAGTTACTTCTACTTTTGCCTATTATGCCATGCTATGCTAGTAGACGTGGATTGGGTGAGTGTATCCATGACAGATGTGAGATTGTTAATTAATGGTTTATTTAAGGTGGCAACTTAAGTACACATCTGGGTGGATTGAGGCACCTGGGTATTCCAGCGATTGCCTATTTTCTTTTGGACCGCCACCCAGGCTCAAAGGGATCATGAGATTATTCATGCTAGAAACTTCCGTGTGCAGCCACAAGATATTATGGGCTCTAGCATAGTTGATTAAGTTGTGCGAACTCTTACAGTGGTAGACTAGCAGATGTAGGGAAAAGTAGGTGTAACGGTCTACCCGATCGTAAGGTGCTAGCGCTTCTGAAAGACTATTTCTCGGTCATCCGTCTTCTCAAACACCATGTAGTGCGAGAAACCAAACGGAGGCGATCAAGTCTTGTGGCAAGAAGTGCGCAAACCTCTGCAGAGTGTATAAACTAATCATGATTAGCCATGTCCCCGGTTATGGACATCTTGAGTATCTAGTACCTGGATTATCATGTGAATCTCAACATGTTACTCTAAAATTAAATTTGTTGGGTTTTGTTAATGATGATGCTTAATTGGGATTGAGAATGCTGTCAACCATTCTCAATGTTTAACAACTACCATGATAGTTAAATAAAATTTATTCCTTTGCAGTAGGGAAAAATTGGCTTTACGCAAAACTGTAACCATAGAGCTTTCCACCAGCCAAATATGCATATAGATTAGCCTATTTCATTCCATTACTCTCTATGTGTTATTTTGCCAGCATATTCCATGTGCTGACCCGTTTCGGGCTGCAACGTTAATGTTGCAGACTTTTCAGACGACGATTAAGGTGTTTTAGGTCGTGGTTCTATACTCAGTGATGCCGTTGGAGTTGATGCACTCACTTATCTTCCAAGCCTTCCGCTGTTATCGTTATTAGATGGCCTTAAGCCATATTTATTGTAATAAGTTCTCTTTTGAGACACTCAATGTAATAAGTGTGTGATTGCTACTCTGTTATAAATCCTTCAAGTATGTGTGGTGTCAGCATTACTGGTCCAGGGATGACACCTGAGCATTGAGATTGGACCGTTTGAGGTCTGGTCGCTACAATCAGCCATTTGAATTGGTGATGGAGAAATCTGGAGTGAAAACAAGGTCTTCAGAGCAGACAATGCTAGCTGCTAAAGCAGATATCGTGCTGGTTACAGATAGGTCTTCAGAGGAGGATTCAGAGGCAGATGACCAGTCCTATTATCCCCCTAAGGTGTATGCTCAAACTTGGCAGGGTTACATTACTCATATCATGCATATGTTGTATTGCAATGGTTAGCTTTTACATCATATACACAATATTGAATGCCATCTCCTTAGTTCACACATCATATATGCGATTGTCCTCTGCTCACTTCCTTAGTATATAAATCATATATTTGAATTATATCATGCCATGATGTTTACATAGACATCATGTATCTGAATTATGGCATGCTAACCCATTTTCTAAAGACATAATAAAGTTATATGATCTCATCCTGTTTACATAGTCATCATATTTTGAATTATGTCATTCTATTCATGAATTATATCATGCCATCATGTTTCCATCGATGGCATGTTTGTGACTTATGGCATGCCAACCACTTTAATAGACACATCGTATAGTTATATCATGTCCTCCTGTTTACATAGTCATCATATTTTGAAGTATGTCACTCTATCCTGTTTAGTTAGCCATCATACATGTGAAATTATGTCATGCTATCCTGTTTAATTAGCCATCATATATCTGAAACTATGTCCTGCTATTTTGTTTGGTTAGACAACATAAATGTGAATTATTTCATGCCCTGTTTTCTTCCCTATTGTACATTGCACATTTCTATCTTACAATGTCTGTACATTCAATTACTTTTCTTGTTTATCAGCCATTTCAATTGGAGGGGGTGATGGTAGTATCTGTGGGAGTAAAAACACGGTCTTTAGAAAAGATCGTGCTACCTGTCGATGCAGATAGAACCATCGTTGTACTTTCCCAAGAACCAGCCCCATCACACATAACCCAAACTCACGCAGATTGTACTCCTACCCAGTTGGACAGAGAACCAGCTACACCCCTTCTAACCCCAACCTCGGCAGATAGTAACCTAGTTCAAGTTGACACATCACCGTCTCCACCACAGAGCACCCAAACACGATCAGTTAGTAAGGCAATTGTAGTGCCCAAAGCATGAGGACCACCACTCCGAACCCCAAGTCAACGGTTAAAGCAGAAGAAGAAATGTTCTCAGGTCAGGTTCCGTAGCTATGGTTCATACTACTTTACTCTTGCATCACTGTATTTACTCATACCAACTAATTTCAAATTTGAGGGATGCAATTGAAACTCCAATGGCGCAACAGGTATGTTTTAAACCTGTTTCTTTAACGTGTTTGATGTTGTAACTTGCTCTATCTTGATTTCAGTTTCAATTGAATAAACAGTTATGTTCTCATGCCATGCACATTACAAGTGTTGTTATTGCTGTGTAGTTTCCCACACTTATACTATGTCTATGATGCTTTGTATTAAACATATATGATTCAAACTGTTTCTATCTTGATTTGGCAACATAAACTAGAATGATATAGACCATACAGTGACCATACTACATAGATATATGTTTGTTTCATGCTGTTATCCTGTCCACCTTACTACTGAACTGGTTTACCAAAATGATTTTCATATACAACATGGTAAACCTGTGATGTGTTTGTTTGTTTCTCTTTTAGAATGCGGATAAAATATTGGAGAAGAGTACCCCGTTATGCAATGGTAAAGGAAGTAATGCAGATAAGGTTCAAGATAGTGAGACATCCCTGTTGGTCTCCAAGAAAGCTGATAAAAACTATATTGAAGACATTGAGACAACCCCGAAGTCCTGTCTTGATGTAGTGTTTGAGTTACTGGCTACTACTGCTGGCACCCGCTCTTCGAACCCGCTGCCTGAATCAGTTCGGCTTCTTGAGTCTCAACTTCAAGTTGAAAGACATCGATCAGATGTTATGCAACAGGAAGCCGAAGGACTGAGGAAGTCCCTGCAGAATTCAGATGCATACTTCCTGGTGCAACAGCAAGTGCTGGAGGATTTAAGCGCCAAACAAGAGAAAGTTAATAAGCTTGCTAAGCATCTTGCCAGAATTATGGGTACCCAAGATATTGTTTCTTGAGCTCTTCTGAAGTGGTTTTAGTTTTGCACTTGTTTTGATGCGGCATTTATTTGCACTGGTCGCCAACTTTGACAACCGGTGTATATGATATGCGGCTTTATTCCCTATATTTGCACTGGTGGCGAACTTTGATGCCCAGTGGATGTAATATGTGTAATAGCTGTGATAGCCTAGCGTAAGCTGCTTGCTTATTTATTTCCTTGCTGTCTTGTTTATTTGTTTGCTTGTAGTCAGTGCAGTTCTTTTTCCGCGGTTTGCTCGTGGCCGCAATAACCTATTTTTTAAAACTAGGCCACAATAACCACAGGCCTCCTACGGGCCGTAGAAACAATGGGCCCTCTAAGGGTCATAGAAACAATGGGCCTTCTATGGGCCGTAGCATCAATGGGCCTTCTACGGGCCATATGATTGGTCGGCCAAACATGGGCCAATAACAGACCGCATTATGGCCCACAATTTTTGTCATGTAACATGGTCAACGGGTTTGACGTGAAAATCACAATGTCTAATGGCATTTTTGAGCAAACATCTAACTTAACGATGGCATTTTTGAGATATCTAATTGCATTTTTGAGCAGGCATCTCACAGATTGATGGCATTTTTGAGTAGTTGTAACTTCTAATGGCAAAACTGAGTAGTGATACACAACTAGTGGCATAAATAATAAGAACCCAAGAATTAAATAGGTATGCTAATTTCTTTAATATAATTTAGCACCCCATTTAAGCACGTACTAGCTTTTTTAATAGTACTATATGCATAATTTGGCGATGAGCGCTCTCTATGTATCACCTTTTTTTCTTTAATTCCATCTTGTTAGTTTTGATCCATGGCGCAATCCATCGATAATATTATTGTACGAAAGTATACATTTTTTAAAAGGCTAGAGGGCGGGGCAGTCTAGCTTGGTCAGTTTCAAGAGAGGCGAGGACCTTTGTGATTTGACGGCTCATTACTGCTGGAAGGCGGGGCCTTGTGATTTGACTGCTCGTATAAATGTGCCGATGACCAGAGGAGGAGCAAAGAACCGTGCGGTATACTCAAGTTTTCCACTGGAGTGGTACGACGGAGGAGCACGAAACACGGTAGCCCAGTGCCATATGGCGATAAAAAGTGATCTAATTTGCTAGTCATCTCATTGTTAGCATTGTTCGATTCATGCCTCACAGAGAACATGACACGTGCGGCGAAACACCCAAAGCAAAAGAAGAAACACAAGAGCGAAAGAAGAAGGAAGATTATCACCCCCCAAAAAGAAGGAACACGCACACACAAGTATGGGGCACTGCTCTCTACTACATGAAGGGTTGTTGGATGCGGAGTCATAACTACTTCTTCATCGCCTACACGACCTCCATCTCCTTGCGCGTCTCCTCCGCCATCTTCTTCATTCCATCCATGACGCGGGATTTCTCGACGCGAGCCTTCATCATATGTTCCACGGCCGCATTACGTACCTTGACAGCAGCCGGGTGCTCGATGCGGAGCTTCGCCAAGTCCTCCTTCTGTTCCATGACGAGGGCCTGCAGCATCTTCATCGAGGAACTACTATTCTCATGTAGCTTCTTCCAGCCGGCGTTATCCTCCTTCAGCAGGTCGAGCTCATGGCAGAGCTTCGCCTTGTTCTCCTGAAGTTGCAGGATTTCGTCGGTCGCCTTCTCCTCCGAGGCAATGCTCTTCTTTAGCAGCATCACCAAGCCGGCGGTCAACTCCCCCTACTCGTTGAGCTCAGCGGGCATGTCGTCAAGGCTCTCCTTCAGCAGCTCCACCAAGCCATGGATGAACTCCATCTGCTTATTGAGGTGCTTGTTGAGCTGATCGGGCATGCCAACATGTTCGCCTCCGCAGCTAGGGCGCTCCTGGGAGCCATCGCCTGCCCATGAGAGATCTTTCAAGGTCTCTGCGAGGCGGCGAGCCCTCTCTTTTTTTCCGCGGCCTTGGTGGCCGCTCCCTTGTTACGAGTAGTTTGGATAGTTATCAACCTAGAGCTCTGCACACCAGCCATGGAAAGGACGGATGAACAATAAAGACTTATGAGGAGGAAGAGGTAGAGTGATTTTCGGCTAGGTACTAGTTGCCCTTTTTATAACCTAGTACTAGCACTAGTACTAAAACATGCATAGTGGGAACACGTTCAGGTTTGACACGTACTAGGTGTGAGCAGGTTTGCACTTAATTATACTACTCCCTCCGTCTAGGTGAATAAGTCATCTTAGGTTGTGCACCATGACCAATAAGGAGGGGAGAACAAGAGAACTTAATGTTTATTTGCTAATTAATAGCATTGCATGCAATGGACTAACCACTGCATGTCGTGTTTGGTAGTCTTGAGTCATTGAAAACATGCACGCCCCACATCTCTTATTGGTTGATATGTTAAGAAACAAGAAACAAGGTGGGAGCATTTTATGCACTTTTGGAATGTGATGGGAACAAGCTAAAGATTAATTGATGGTTTTGGTTTCGAGGCCCGAAACGGCTCCTGATGATTTTGTGGAACATAAATTTCAAGTACTCCCTCCATCTCCAGTTTACAAGGCTTGCACATGTATCTAGGTCGTCAATGTAACTTATATAAAATAAATTGTTTAACATAAAAAATACTCTGAATATTTGAAGTTTGTAATGATTTTTTGTAATGTATGCCTGTTATTAAGTTGGTCAAATTAACAACCTAGGTATACGTGCAAGACTTGTAAACTGAGATAGAGGGAGCACTACACTACTCAAATGCGGTTGCACAAGTCAGTGATGTAACTGATCGTACATGTCATACCAAGCCGATGCGTATCCCTTCGGTGATACGCGGGTCCGACTGACCGTCTGTGGGTGCGACCGACCGCAAAGTATTATGGTATGGAGACTTCTGGTTGTGGCTTCGGTTGATTGTCATGACCAAGCATTCTAAAACTAGTGATAAATCTATTACCATGTTTTTCCAAACGACCAAGTATTTTCATAGGAATACAATACATATAGATGGAGTGATTGTCAAGGTTGCAAACCGACATGGCGTTGCAAGTTCACTGCAGCAGCAACCAACTAGGTCACTACATCGCTGGCGGGGAAGGAGGGAAGATCACCTCGCCTATGATGCATGCCCAGCGGCGCCGCCGCAACTGGTCCCAGGATTTGGCTTCTCCTACCGCCCATTTGAACAGTTGCACCGGCTGCTCATGCCATTGCGCAGGCATGCACATTCTCCTCCGCAGTCGACTCCGTGAATATGATCTCTGCCATTAGCCCTAGATCGAAATCAACGCGGCGCTGCCAGATGCTGACATCCCTCATCATCTCTCCCCTGAGATCGACTTGCGCCTCCGCCTTGTGCCGCGCCAGGCGCAGCTCCTTGGAACTTCTCTCCAATCGATGCAACGCTTCCTCGATCCGATTTGCCCTTGCTACCCACCACCTAAAATGCAGCCCTGGCATGTCCTCTGGTTCCACCGATCTGTGATTCCATAGCAATGGATCCCCTCTAAAACACATGTGGGTTTCGCTCAAAGGCGGCAGTGCCACGGGCCGCAGCGAGAGGGCAGGCCGCGGGATCCTGGGATCTAAGGGATTATCCATGGCGGGATCCGGTGGGCGAAGCGGGGAGGCGAGCCTAGGAACTGGGAGAGCCCTACGAGGCTAAGATAAAGATAGTACTACTCCACTCCGTCCATATTTAAATACAAAGGCCACCAACAGTAACCCTGGCAAAAATTGATCATGCTGCCTGCGTCCTGGTTTATTGGCCCCCCTTTTTTGTGCCACTTTTGATGACATACATAAATATTATGTTACTTAAAAATATGGTAAATAATTGGCACACAATACGAAGGAGACCAATGGAAGTAGCAACCCATGATTTAACTACTCGCATGCACACAGTGGAGTAGTAATGCCTTTCTTCCTCCCTCACGTCCACTCAATTTGCATGTGTTGTATTAATTGACCATCAATGAAGTGAACGACTTTAAACGCGTCAAAGTATCATATGGGGTGGATCTTCGTACAAAATTGTGTCCCCCCGTTTACCCGCGTGTGCGTGTGTGGCGTGTGTGCACATCTTCGCTTCATGCATGTACCGCCAGTGTGCCTCAGAGAGGATGAGTACATTCTTCTTGAACTAGCAGCACGTCACCGTGATCAATCCACACAAGGAGGTTGCGACAACGCCTCCACATGTTCCACGTGGCTTCATGAACTATAAGAGAGACACTGTGTAGCGTGCCATTGGAATTCTAATTTACGTGTTTTGCACATACTCGAAGTACTAGTAAGGTACAGGTGCATTGCACGCATCAGATTTGGCAACCAAATTAAGAATAAATACCAACTATAGCATGTAAGCTTTGAGTCATATATGCTTGATGTAGACGTTCGTTTAATTCTTATAGTTCAATTTATTCAAAATCAATTAGTTTTTATAAAAAAGCTAGGTCCTCTTTGATTCATAGGATTTCCAAAACGCGGGAATAGGAAAAACATGGGATTAGAGTGGAATGTCGTATTGAATCCTATAGGATTGTACGAGCGTTTGATTGTGCATAGAAAAAATGCAGGATTCTTTCAAACAAGTTTGAGTGGATGGGATGTTTCCTATGAAATCTAATGCAAATGAATCCTATGGAAAAATTCCTATGGCTTACAATCCTTTGAATCAGACAACCAAGATACGAAAAATTCCTAAGGATTGGAATCCTCCAAAATTCCTTTGAGAATCCTTTGAATCATAGAAGCCCTTAATCTATTTTGTGATTCACGGATTTGTGCGTTTTAAAGCATAAAGTAAAAAACAAATAATGGCAATTCAACTAGAAAAAAACTTTGGGAAGTTATGATACGGAAGATTCTAGAACAAAGGAGAATCACTTGTGTTTTGAGGTTTGTGCATTATGCTTAAGTTCAACCATGGAGTCTGCTTGATTGTACATGTGGCAAAATCTGGTGGGGGGCTAGAAGATGGTGCGAGGGTCCAAGTGGAGGGAGACTATGAAGGAGTGCACATGTGCGAGATCGATATTTAAAGAGAGGGGGCGCTGTTGTGCGCAGTGGCGGAGTCATTAAAAATAAATGAGCTAGGGGGCTAAGCATTGCTAATCCTTTACGAGGAGGGCCAATTCATCAACTTAAACCATTTAGAGGAACATCGATCATTGCGCATGCACATGAGAGATAACGAATGCCCGATATGATGGAGAGGGGGAGGTGTGTGTGTGCATGCATGGGAGACCGACCTGAAGAAAAAGATTTCATGTGTGCGATGGATAATGCCGACTGGTAGTGTGTGTGCATGCATGCACGGGAGAAAGTTAGTAGTACAATTATAAAGAGAAGACGACTATGTGGGTGTAAAAGACTAGGTGAGGTCATAATCAATGTAAAGTTGAATTCAAATATTTGAATAAGAGAACATGATGTTTGAAACCCATGCATGCACGAATATAACTGAGATATGTGTGGTGTGGTTTGGAAACGAGCATGTTGTACTATGTACACATTGAACAAGGTCAGACTGATTTAAATTTGAGATACCGATGGCAGACCTCGTTTGGCCACATTGCATCCGTGCATGGACACACTATTCTAACTAGAGATGATGGTTGGATTTCGCATCACATATCTATATCTATACCCCTATATTTTACATTATATATTTTTATATAGTGTGCAGATAACTTTAACTTTGAAAGATGGTTGTTGGATGAAGCCAATCCGATGGTGCAGAGATGGCAAATTTCAGCACTACTGGCCGTTGGATATCATCTAGATTCCACCAGATTTTTCCACATGTACAATCTAGAAGACTCCATGGTTGAACTTAAGCATAATGCACAAACCTCAAAACACAAGCATTTCTTCTTTGTTCTAGAATCTTCCATATCAGAATTGCCCAAATGTTTTTCTACATGATTTGCCATTATTTGTTTTTACTTCATGCTTTACAATGCACAATTCCATGAATCTTAAAATAGATTAGCTTTCTTATAAAAAGTAGATGATTTTGAATGAAATGAACTATAAGAATTAAACGAGCATATACATCATGCATATATGACTCAAAGATTACATGCTATAATGTGGTATTTATTCATAATTTGGTTGCCAGATCTCATGCGTGCAATGCACGTGTACCTTACCAGTCTAAATGGTGTTTGTGTGTGTGTTGTGCGTGTTAAACACATTGCACGTAGTATCATACATGGTTTAGATTCCGAACATCTAGCTAGGGCATACATGTACTATGATTTGAATTCAACATAAAATGGATACATATATTTGAATTTGAGATCGTATGTACATGTAGTTCGTATTTATATAGGAATTTACTTCTCCTATATTCATGTCATGTGTTGTGAATATAATATTTAGATGGTTGTATAACTAACCCGAGTACAATCCCATTCAAACAAGGAAAATGTACTCAAATTTAATTAGTCCATATGCTAGACAACACACATTGTTTTTTTATTGTTGAGGGAAGTGCAAATTGTTTTGGTACTGTACATGTTATGTTTGTTGTCCCAATTATTTTAGTTTTTGTTGTTGTATTTGAATGCATTTCTAGTAATATAGTAAAACGGAACATGGCTCTCCTAGTGATGAGGTGCGAATTGTTTTTTTGGGTACATGTTAAGCTTGTTCTCCCGAAATTTCAAGCCGCGCCTTGTTATGCCGAAATTTCAAGCTAGCATCTCTGTCTATCGTGCTGCGAAACTCCCGCCTCTTCAACCCGCGCCTTGTTACCCCGAAATATTTAAGATATATCTTTGTCTCGTTGTGCTCCGAAAACTCCCTCGATCTCAACCCGTGCCTTGGTATCCCAAAATTACAACGCGCGCGAAAACTCCCACCTCCTGCGAAATCCTGACACGCGAAATGCCCGTGATAGCCCTGAACCGAAAGAACCACCTAGCTCAAATCGGTGGGGGTACTTTCGTAACTTACCGCACATTTCGAACAAGCGCGTCCCTAAGCCATGGTCCCCCCTTCCACCGCCTCCTTTTCTCCATTCAAAATCCCGACCTCCATAACCTCTCCGCTCCAGCCGTGAAACCCCACCCTCCTCTGTCCGCCACCTCACCGCTGCCCAGCCGGAGCCTCTTCCCCGACGACGTCGTCCACAGCAACACCTCGACGTCCCTCAACCATCGTACCAGATGAGGATCCATCGTCGATCTCGTCATCCCGCCGGTTCAGCCACCCCGTCCTCCACCTCTAAGGAGCTGCCCCGACGTTCCCCTCGTATTTTGCGTCACCTCCATTCCCACACCGCCGTCTTCACCCGCACCACCGGAAGAGCATCATCATCACCGTTTCCTTGGATGAACCTGAGGCCTAATCGGCGCCACCAAAGAGGTTGTACACTAATCGTCGCATTTCCTTCTTCATTCGATCTCAAGGTGCTGCCGGCGCTTGGTCCCGAGCCGACATGGTGCTGCTCCATACACGGTGGCATCGCCGACCACTTACTCCACGACATCGCTCCCTCGGCGGCGACGTCCACATCAGTAGGAGTTGCTGCTGCTTTAGCTCTCGCTCGCGCTGCTACTCTACTCTTGCTCTCGGTCCCCTGCATGGTATGCTCTTGCTATTGCTCTTGCTTGCGATGCTGCTCTCGCTCTTGCTTGTGATGCTGCTCTCGCTCTTGCTTGCGATGCTGCTCCGATTTGGCTACACTTCAGTCGACCGAATCGACTTT
>NC_041384.1:554450158-554452145 GCF_002162155.2 Triticum dicoccoides
AGGGAGGGGGGCTCGCTGGAGAGGTACCCCACTATCTATCTTACGGTTCACGGTGGGGGTGGTGGTCCCCAGCGGTGGTGGGGCGGTGGCGTCGGGATCGCCGGAGAAAAAGCTCGGCATGGGGGGACTAGAGGGATGGCGAGGGCGGCGGCGGGCCGATGGTGGGGAGTGGTTTCGGGGAGGGCGGGGCGGCGCACCGCCGGCCACGGGCGGCGGGGGGCGGCGGTTTGGCCGGTGATGGCTGGCGGCTCAGGGGGGTGGAGGTTGAAGATGAACTGCTACACGACCAGCTGCCCCGGCTCTCGCACGCGCTACTGCTACTGCTTTTCTGCTACTACTGCGTTCAGTTTCGACAACAAAATTCAGTTTTGACAGTTAAGTTCAGTTTCGACAGTTAAATTCAGTTTCGACAGTTAAGTTCAGAGATGAGTGGTTGATGTATTTTACATCTAGCACTTTGTGGTTATGTATTTTATGTCATCTATTGGAGATGCTATTAGAATTCCACTCAGTTTAACATTGTCTTTGTTGTCCTGCTTCAGCATCGGCGTCGTACAACTCACCGAAGCTGCTCCAACGACGAAACCCTCCATCACAGCGGAGCAGTACCCCGGGCTCCATCTCCAGACGCCTAAGATCTTCTTCCCCTCTTCCGACAGCCAAGTCAGCCGGAGCATCCTCACCGACCAACCCAGTCACGCCGAGATCGACATGGCTTCGCCAAAGAGGTTGTACACTTGTTGCATCTCTTTTTTACTCTACATGTTATATTTATTGTCCACTGAGAACACATAGTAACGTGAAACCCGATTATTTTATCCTACTCTATGACAAGAAGTGAGGTACCAGGCAACTTAGCTATCTATGATGGACTCTCTTGAATGCCATCATTATTTATCTCTACGCATTTGAAACTGTGCATTTGTCGATGGGCCTGGGAGTTGAGCTAGTAGGGCAGTGGCATGGGTCCAAAGTAGTAGAAGTAGCAATTTTTTTTGAGTGTAGGATTTTCCTTGCTCAAGCCTACCTACTATAATCGCCAGTTCTTGAAAGGAAAAGTGAAGGAAAAACATAGGAATTGGAAAGTTTCCTATGGTACTACTATTCATGCATTTGGTTCAAAGGAATGGAGCAAAGGAAAACTGTAGGATCTGTTCCTTTAGTGTCTCCTTGAAAGAAAAACCATAGGAATTTTAATTTCCACTTGTCCTCCTTTTCAAATTCCTATTCATGAAGCACAAGACTAAGAGATAGTAGCATAATAGCATCATAACCGTACATTTTCTTATTGTAACATCCCAAATTTTCAATTTGGAATGTTATACATAGGTCATTCATGCATATCATATTTTACTGCATTTTTGCTTTGCGATCCTTGAAATTCTAAGAAACTCAAGGACTCACGGAGAGAGTTGGGGATTTCACGTTTTTCATATTTGAATTTTATCAAATATCGAAACAAGGATCACTTTGGTTTTAATTATTTTTCTCTCCGAAATTATTTCATATTAAAATATATGAGAGGAGATAATATGACTTCTCCAAAATAAAGGGAATATAGGAGGAAAAATATTAAAATCAAATAAGTAATTTCTTTTTGGACTTTTATTGCTATTTTATTTGAATTAGGAGAAATATCCGTTTTTCAAAATTGCATTAGAGGCCTAAATAAATGTTCACTTTGTCCAAAATATTATTAGAGGACCGTGAAAATTTATTTCAGGATTTTTGGACTCCGTTTAGTATTTTTTTATTTGTTTTTCCACGTCAGGATTATTTAAAAAAAGATGTGCACCGACCTAACCAGGCCGTGCCCGATCCGAACACTGCCCGGCCAGGCTTTATAAGCCGCGGCCCGACCCTGCTGCCAGCCCAACCGCCAGCCCCGCCGCCCCAAACCCTTGCCGCCGCGCCGCCAGCTCGATCCGTGCGCCGCCGCCGCCTCCAGCCCGCGCCGCCACCGCCAGCCCGCGTCGCCGCCGTAGCC